>NC_053023.1:111576156-111876156 GCF_003073215.2 Triticum urartu | reverse complement strand
TGGCCGTGACTCACCACGGGTACAACGTCCTCAAGATGCCAGGAAGTGGCGGAGTCATCACGGTGCCCTATGAAGAGAAGGACGCGGTGTGTTCCCTGTAACGAGCCTTTCAGGCCGCATCACTGGAAGACCCAGATCGCAGAAGCAGGAGGCTTCCCGAGGCCACCCCCAAGAAGAAGAAGACATCGTCCGGCCCGGCTCCTCAAGAGGCAGGCCCCTCAGGGCCCGCGCCTGCCCAGGGGGAACCTCCTTCCATCACATAGGAAAGCGTGCCCGGCGTCCTCCTCAGGCCGGGCTCGGGGGCTCTCCCCTGGAGGGCCACCGACCTGGCTAAGGTCACGAGGGAGGCGTTTGGGCACCACATGGAGGCGTGTTTCGAAGCACGTTCCCCTCAAGGAGGAGTAAGGCAAGGAGGGCCAGACCCTCAGGAGTTCGCCAACAAGGCCATTCAGGAGCTACAGGAGTCAAGAGTCATGAGAGGCGGCCGCCGCCTACCAGCTGTGGCTCCCCGTCCAGGCGAGGATGGTGGGCTGCGCGTCTACATTGACATACCAGGGCTCAATCGAGTCGCCTCTCTGGAGCGCCTCTGGCCCTCACGAGTGGGGCGCTGCGAAGGTCCACCCCACAGCTACGTTCGCATGCCTTACGGCCTGCCGAGCGCGGCTGCCACGTACCAGTGCCTCATGAGGGGCATCATGGAGGCTCAAGAGGACAGGCGCTCCGCAACCCTGGCGGAGATGGAGATGGTCCGCGAGGAGCCACCAGCGCCTTCGGAGCCTCCCGAGGCCCCTGGGCCTGAGGGCTCGTGAGGATCGGCTTTCGCAGCCCACCGAGTCTGCTACACCAACGCTGCTTCGTCCTCAACATCATCAGGTGACATCTTTCAAGTTTCATTTCTAGCTGGGAGCGCCCCCCAGGGCTGCATTATTCCCAGGCCGCGTGGGTCCGTCCCTGCGGCATGTATCCCTTTTATTTCATGTTGCTAGCTTACTTTGTTGGGGGCGCCCCTCAGGCTGCATCATCCTCCAAGTCGCTCGGGCCTGACCTAGTGATGTCCGCCTTCCTAGCATCTATTTGAATGAATCCACTCCTTCGCGGCTAATGTGTTTGACCTAGTTGCCCGCTCAACTGACGCCAACTGACGGAGCTGCTCCCAAAACGGCACGGCGCTTGCGCATGGGTCCGTCTCTGCAACGCCGACAAACCTGAATGGCTGAGCTCTGGCCGCGGCAGCCCCGCATGGCGCCACCTCGTCAAGCCTTACAGTGCCTCATCGCCTCTCGGAAGCAACCAACGGCTGACTGTCAATTGTCATGGCAACCCCTCGTTCTTCCTATGATGGATCTACAGGATCTCCTAAAGGAGCTGCGCCAAGCGAGGCCCTTGCGGTGTCTCCTTCACTCTCACCCGCGCGAACCGCTTGCACGTTAAAGGGGGGGTGCCTAAGCATCGCGACTCAGGGCTCCTACTGGCTCTCCAGCCCTCACCCTCTGGCCTTGTCCACGGCATCGCGACCTGGCATACCAGCGACGGCTGAGACTCGCTCGAGGGCTAGGACCCGAGGACGTAGAGTAGAAAGGGGAGCAAAGGCGAGAGGGGAGGGACACGCGAGGACCTCGCCGAGCAACCTCACGCCTGCCGATGCACGAACCCGGCGACACACCAGGGAGCGGTCCCTGATTCTTGAGATAAGTCACCACCCGGAAGCACCATCTACCGTGGCACCATCCCCGCACCTAATGCAATCCCGTGTTAGCGACGCCGCTCTCCTTTCTCACTGAACGACGGCTGCTTGAGCGCCAAAGGGGACCTCCTGAGCATCGCGACTCAGGGGCTCTTACCGGACCCCAGGTCGCTCACCTCATGGCCTTGAGCACGGCATCGCGACCTGGCATACCAGCGACGGCTGAAGCTGCCTTGGGACTGGGACCTGTCGGCGCAGAGCACCAAGCCCTCGTGAGGTTCGAAAGGGAGAACTGAGCTAAGACGGAATGAGAAACTCGCACAATTCTACAACAAGGGTTATATTAACAAACAGGATCACAGGCACCTTACAAGCCCCCATGGGACGCGTCTTTGATTCCTCGCAGGGAACGGATCCTAAAAGGACGCTAACTACACGCGCCCCTGCAAAAGACGCCATCATCAACAGTGGGCCGTCAAGCACCGGCGCCAACCCCATCCAGATCAGAGTCGGCGACGGCCTGACGAGCCCGCCCTGCTCCAAGAGCGGCGCCGGCTCGGGGGCTCGTAGCTATCGTCGCTCGTCTCCGGAGTCGCGAAGAGCTCGCCGGAGTCGCTGGATCCTCCGACGCCTCCGCCGCCTGAGGAGCCGCCAAGGGAGCGGTCGGCGGGCCTAGTCCTCGCCGTAGCAGGGTCCCGACCACCTCTCCCGGGGCAGCACTCCAGCCGGTGCCCATTCGCATCGAATACCTTGAAGAACATCACCGAAGCACCGTCGTACTCCAAGTGGATCGCGAAGGCGCCTCTTGTCCTGCAAACCCGGGCTATTTCGCCCCAGCCTCGAGTCATGAAGACCTCGCCCGGGGCAACGACCGCGACCTCTGCCTTGGTCGCGAGGGTGCTACAGCCGGCATGCTGCAGCCAAAGCTCCAGGAGTTCTCCCTGCGGGATGATGGAGGCGAAGAAGGGAGGAAGGAGAATCCTAGACTAAGGAGGCATGGCGGCGTGGAGCACGGACTCTCGGGAGGAGCCCTCGGTGTGGACCCCAAGGGGGATGACCCACACCTTCGTGACCCGTCGGCACCGACGGCGGCGCCGCCCGTGGCGATCAGCATCGACTCCTTCAGAGCCCTCGATGTGGGCGTACAAGGGAAGCGGGAACCCCGGCGGTGGCCGCTCGCACCAGGGCCTCGACATCACCTGATGGGCCCCCTCGTCCCGGCGGCGGGGGGCGAGCCGTTTCTTCGGCGGGAGCGGGTCTGGTTCCTCCCGGGGAGCTTTTCCCTTCTCTGCCACCGAGAACCGGCGGATCGGAGCCACCGCAGCAAGACGGAGCAAGGACCGGGAAGAAGGAGAATCAAGAAGAGATGGCTGGAAGGGCGCGAGCCGCTTCGTACTTATAGCCGGCGAAGGCCAACCGTCGGCCTCGACGATCGCAGGTAATCATGACCCGCTTTGCATGCAGGGACTTGTCCAGTCCGTGCAGTTGCCGAGGCGCCATGGGGAAGTGGAGACGCCCACGCCCAATCAACCGCCACGCGGCGCCCAAGGCCGCAGGCTGTTAGGGCCCGCGGCGCTTCGCCCTTGCCCTTTCGCCTCCCTGCACGGCCAAGTCCGGGCGCGCCTTGGGCCCGGGGGCTACTATCGGCATTCTGGGAACGGGGGTCCCCAGACTTGCCTGCCTGCAGCCTACAGCGTGGCTCAAAGGGGGGCCCAGCATGGCCCATCTTCATCAACACAGACCCAAGACCCTCGCGAGGGGCCAAGCCTCACGGGGCGGACGACACGGAGCTTCCTCAGGCACGACCTCATTAGGCTAGCTCGCGAGGAGGCGGAGAGATCAAGGCGGGGTAGCTCACGAGGTGCCCGTGATGCAAGCCATGACGACCAAGGGTGCCAGGCGGGCGCCAGCCCGTGCAGTGTCCTCCTTTCCTCTTTGGTGCAAAGGGAGCAAGCGCAGGCGAGAGCATCAAGCAAAGGCACCCGTTTCGGTGCAACGAGACCAAGACCAGCCCAATGGCAGGGAGGAAGTCATTATGGAGCCCAAGCCAGCGTCACCACCAGAGCCTTTGGCAGGCGAGGACCAACTTTAGTCAGGATAAGTGTGCCAGATGTTCCCCTTCAAAATGGCCAATTGTTGGCGCCCTTCCCGCTCAATATTTGGGAAGAGGCCCAGGGCCTTTGCCTATAAATAGGACTAGCCACCCCCAGGGTAGAGAGGATCGGGGACCGGCCAATCCAGAAACAAGATAAGATCAGATCGGCAAGAGAGAGAGAGAGAAGGGTGACTGAACTCCTCCTATCAGCTCATCGCCCCGGCCAAGAACAGACCCTCGCGAGGCTGTTCTTCTTTGTATTGTTCATCATCATCAGCCCAAGAGGCAATCCACCACACCACACACTGGAGTAGGGTATTACACCACAATGATGGCCCGAACCAGTATAAACCCTGTGTCTCTTGTGCTGTTCTTTCCATAGCTTAGATCTTAGCGTGGCGGTGGGGTGCAAGTGGGTAGAAGGCGAAATCTCCGCGCGCACTCCAGTGTTCGAACCTCAAGGGTTTGCCGGAACCCGAAACCTGACACTTCCAACCGCCTCCTCTCCTTGCCCTACGGACAATGCCGAGGTATTGTCTCAAGGGGCACCGAGCCGGGGGAGATAGTCCCGAGGGCGCCTCAAGGCGACCTTCCGGACTTCAGGAGCAAAGGGAGCAAGGCTCCCAGGGGCTCCAAGGTCGGCCCTCAGCCGGACACCGCGCCGAAACCTCCAGTGGTTTCGGACTCGGGCAGGCGCCCCCCTTCCAAGAGGGGCAAGCCGTCCGTGCCGGTGACCTCTGTCCAACCAGAGGCACCGGACAACCTGCTGGGAGCGCTTCACGGCGCTTCCATTGACGAAGAGCACCGCACTATTATGAGTGCGGTGATCAAGAAGGTTCAGTCCGCCAAGAGCGGACTGCCTGAAGCCTGTCCCAGCCTTCTAATAGGCTTTGAAGTAAGTATTTAAAATATAGGAAAAATATTACCGCATAGACAGTAGCCCCTGATGCTCTGTTTGGTGTTCACAAAGAAAAGCTGAATAGAGGATCAAATAATATCTGCAGGAGTCTAATATAAGTATGTCTGTATGCGTATGCAGGCTTCGCTGCTGACCTCTGCCGCACTGACTGCGGAGGTCGCCGCACTGAAGCAGAACCTCGAGCGGTCCGAGAAAGAGCTCGGCCTTTCCAAGAGGCAGCTCGAGGAGAACAAAGGTAAGTAATACCTTGTCTATATAAAAAAGAAAATGTGGTTGCGAACTGACAGAATCATCATGAATGTGCCAGGGGCCATGACCGAAGTGCCGACCCTGAAGCAAGCGTTGTCCGAGGCCGAAAACAAAGCGGCCAAGGAGCGCACCGAGCGGGAGAAACAAGAGGCACGGGTGGGAGAGGTGCAGCAAGAGCTCCAGGCTCTCGTGAAGAAACATGAGACTTTGGAGCTTGACTCGAAGACGCGAGAGTCCGAGCTTGCTGCGGCCCTCGAGAGCACAAAGCATGCCAAGGCTGAAGCCCAAAAGGCCCTCCAGGAAACTGAGGCGATGAGGAAGATAGCAGCGGGTAAGGCATTCAATATGCAAAGCAAGCATGTGGAAGTAAATTACTTGTTACTTACCCGAGTCCGGAGCTCTCCAGGAGCATTCGCAGATTTGCCCCGCAGCGTGTCGGATGCCGCGAAATATTACTAGGCCGAGGAGGGAAGCTCGACGGAGAAGTTGTTCTGGTCTCAGTATACTGGGATCGAACACCCGATGCCTATGAGCGACCAGCTGAAGCAACTGGTCGAGTTGCACAAGGCGGCCGAACAGGCCATGAGGGGCCTTATAGTCTGGATGTGGCCTGGCGACTCCCTTCCCAACAGCTACTTTGGCCTGGTGAGGCGGCTTGTGGACGCCTTCCCCCAGCTGGAAGTCATCAAGCGGTCCGTCTGCATCGAAGGTGCCCGCCGGGCTTTTGCCCGTGCGAAGGTGCACTGGGCCAAGATGGACGCCGAGAAGCTGGTGAAGGAGGGGCCACCGGAGGGCAAGGAGCATCGCCATCCTGAAATGTATTATGAGGGTGTCCTGAAGGGTGCCCGTTGACGGTGTCCTGGACTAGGGGGTACTCACCACGTCGTCTCCCGATCTATTAGATTGGGCCGAGGACCCCCGTGGCCGTATACTCATGGGCCAGTTCGGATGGCTGCCGCATACAAGGAAGATTCCACAAGACTTGGCGATCAAGACAAGGACTTCTCCCCACCGGCATATTCGGCTAGGACTCTTGTTATCCTAGGCCTCCGGTGCATTATATAAACCAAGGCCAGGCTAGTCGATAAAAACAACATATATACAACAATCATACCATAGGCTAGCTTCTAGGGTTTAGCCTCTTTAATCTCGTGGTAGATCTACTCTTGTACTACACATATCATCAATATTAATCAAGCAGGAGTAGGGTTTTACCTCCATCGAGAGGGCCCGAACCTGGGTAAAAACATCGTGTCCCCTGCCTCCTGTTACCATCGATCCTAGACGCACAGTTCGGGACCCCCTACCCGAGATCCGCCGGTTTTGACACCGACATTGGTGCTTTCATTGAGAGTTCCGCTGTGTGATCGACAAAAGGATCGATGGCTCGCCTGCAGATCAACTGCGACTTCGGCATCTTCGTCACCAGCTCGACTGGTCACCTTGGTTCGACCAAGAATTGCGCCCCGTGTTCGGATCACCATGTCCGGACGAGGGCCTTCATCAAACATCAACTCCGATCTCTATCAAGATCACGGAGGAATCATCTATGGAGCTCGGGGGCTCAACGTCAACATTGCCCTTCAAGCGACCGTGCTGTTTTTCTGGACAGCGAACTCGTATCTGCCACCACCACCTCCTCGAGTATCGCTTTGACGATCGCTTTGGTGGAATTGTGCGGAATTGAGTCTACAACAACCCTGGAAAATTTCTCGAGTTCTGATGGAGGAATCTCTGGCAATCCACGATATACCGGAGCCCTGTCAAATCTGGACGGGAATTTGGATGAGTTTAGGGCGTGGTGTCTAGCTTCTAGCTCAGATGTCCTTTGGAAGATCCAACCGTTGATCGGCTGTGGAATTCCTATATCTACCACCTCTCAAAATTTCGGCTCGATCCGACCGTCCAAACTCCGGGAACCTTCCGATTAGTGCATCACTTTTTGGATCTGTTTTCTGCGCGAAAACGAATCCGACCCGAGTTCATCTTTTTTATGAACAGGATTTCGGACATCCCTTTTGAAGGAAGTTTTGTATGGGGTATTGTGTTTTGTTCCCAAACACATCCCACTAACTGTAAGATCTTTTGAACATGATCTTCAACATCATGCTGGTGTCAAACCAGTCCGGCAATATTACTCCACGACTGCCAACCTGCGCTAGACACGGCGTCACTTTGTTGAGCGGAGCTCAACTTCTTCGGATCATCATCTCGGCAAGCCGAACAAGAGCCCAGCATCGCGAAGGATAAATCATCACCAACATCGCCGCCCCACGGATTACACGGAGCGGGCATACTGGCATCGCCGCACGGTCGCTTCATCAAGCCGGCATCGACCACGTCATGACCTGCATCGACAGGGCCGCACTATTGCTTCTTCAAGCTGGTGTCCATCACGCCGACCTACTTCGACTCATCGGCTGACATCGAGGCTTCGACATCTTGGCTGGACCGGGGGCTTCGCCATCTCTTCATCAACCTACTCCGGACACTTCGGCGTCACTAGCCGACCAGCTCTGTCACATTAGCTGGGCCGAGGGCTTTGCCTCGGCGAGTCAACCTTTACCAGCATTGCCATGTCGTCGTTTTATCGCCCATCAGGCAATGGGTGTGCGGAGCGGGTCCCAATTTTAGGAATCACCTTCCTTCGGATTGCTACAACAAATAAACCAGGTGCTATTAATCCCAGTATTTTTTGCTTGTTTGGGTTCATTTTTCCCAAGGAATTATTACTCTGGTTTGTCCGTCATATGTACACAGGTCTATCAAATGGTGGCCGCATTAACGACAGTCGCATGGTGGTTCGGTCAGTTTCCGTACATAGTCCGGCGAATGCCGCACTCGGAGCTCGGACCGACCTACGAATTCAGGCTTTGCCACGCCTTTACCACATCACGCCGACGCCCTGCATCGACATTGACTTTGGCGCCAGGCCATATTTCTTTTATTACTCACTTTGCATAAATTATTTATTATGCAACGATTTTTTTTAATTATCATTATTACTATTATCTCCGGTTTGCACTATTTTTTGTGCACAGGAAAATGATCCGGGGACTTCGGCGTCACTCTGCCGGTCTGCATTGATCGTGCTATGTCACCACTTCAGCGTGTCAAGCTCTCCGCTCCGCCACCTCGGGACCGGCTTGAGGGATGGAACCTTGCCCTGCATCAAACTCGGACCGCGTCATCAATACCGAACACATTAACCAGCTAAGTCGCTTTCATGCTCAAAGCTTTAATTTCTAACTAGCGTTCGGTTCGACCAAGCATTATACTTTTTTGGAAAAAAGTTGCTTGTAAAAAATTTCCTTGTCCAAACTTTGTTTGTGACGCATAAATTCAAATACCCCGTTTACTTGGGGGCTTCCTTTATGAAGCTTTTCCTGTTGCATATGATTATACTTGTACGGCTTCGTTCCTTGTTCGTGTATTACGCCACAATATGCACCATGTTGACTTAAGCGATTTGCAAGCTGGGTTGCCTCGCTCCTGTGTTTACCCCTACGTTCCCGATTGTTCAGCTAGGGAGTAAAGGGAGCACCTCTGCGATTGTCACGATCGGGTCACCCGAGCCGGACCTCAGACTGGGTGAAGCCGAAAGCTAGCGCTCTTATAGTTTTCAATGATGGTCGGCACACAATGGAACTCATGAGTACAAAAAATCTATTGCACACGTCTCATAATAACAATGAGCACCAAAGAAAGGTATCGGTGGGGGTACTATTTTCTTCGAAGATGCTTCTTACACTTCACGGTAATATAACATAAGTTCCCTGAGCGCGCTTTGTCTGTTACAGCCTTATGGCCTGATTGCCTGGTTATTGGAAACACCGTCGATATTCTCGACCGATGGAGTACATAACACTTTTCGGTCCTTGACCGAAGAGGGAGAAGCTGACGGTCGGTTAAGACGCGTTTAAAGTTCGGTTGAACATAGATATGATATAAGTACTTCGGTACATGCAATCATTCTTCTACCCAAGTCACTTGGGGGCTCTTAAGTCTATTTGGGCCGTTTTATAATAAGTGTTCTTCTTCTTAGTCGTTGCAAAGTTTTATTATTATTTATCACTCCTTTTTTCGACATGAGTGTGCGGTCACTAGCCGGGGAGCCTAATTTCTCTCTCAAAGCCGCTAGAGTTTAGTTTGCTAAACTGGCCTGATGAGAAGTACTCCGCCCTCGGGATAGGAGGTTGAAGCTGTAGGCTTACCCGCTCGAAGTCTTGAGATATGATGTATCATGTTAAAGCATGACATAAGCACTTCTTTTTTCTAAGACCAACTTTCGGATTGGCACCGAACACTTGATATTGTTCGGACGTCATGTTTTTACTGACGTTTCTTGGTTTTCCAAGCTTTTTGGCACTTTTAAACTATTTGTGCTTTTCCAGCATTAGTCTCGCAGTGCAACGCCGGACACCTTTAGGGATTCGGCAAAAACATTCTCAGATATTGCTATATATGCATCGGTTTCGAATTGTGTCTTCGGTCAATAGTTGGGTTGCCCGGCTCCTGCACCTGCTTCCTACGTTCCGTTTTGTTCGGCTAGGCGTGCAAAGGGAGAACCACTGCGATTGTGCTTCCAGCTCACATGGTTAAGCACCTTAGTGGAGAAAGCCGAAAACTGACTGTCACAATAAGCGTAAACTGGTCAGCGATCCAATGACTATGACGGGCCATTCATAACATTGGCCGAAGTGTTTACGGCTTGACCTCGACTGTCGCCGAACACTACCAGGGGCTATTAACTGGCCTCCCAAACTAAATCCTCGATATTTTGCTCTTACATTCGAGCTGAGGTTTCATGATCATGCTTAGCATGACAACCCAAAGAAAGGAATCGATAGCGGGACTATTTTCTTTGGAATACATTTCTTCTGTTAAACAGTAATATACCATATCTCTCTGCGTACCTTTGTTTATAAAAACGTATGGCCAGATTGCCTTGTTTGTCGTAAATCTTTGCCCTCATAAAGGCTTTATAAAGTAGGACAAACACTCCTCGGCTACTGGCCAAGGAGGTGGAGGCCGATGGTCGGTCAACAAAGTTTTGTACAATGCGGATCCGAGCATTAATGACGTGAAGTACTTGGATACATAGAGTCATTACACATAATTTGTGATTTTACTATGGATATTGATCCTTAATTCGGCCACCCGTGCCCGCATTAAGGCTCGGGGGCTACTGGGCTTCGGGCTTATTATTTACAAATATTAAAGGGGCACATCGATCCCCTGATCTGGTGTTGCCACCCGACCAGTGTCTCGGGGGCTACTGCATTGCTTGTCCAATGCAGAAAATTTTATGTGCAATATAGTTTCCGAGGAGATTTTGATCCTCAGGTTGGTCGGCCGCACCCAACCTGAGTCTCGAGGACTGAGCATGCCGCTTTTGTGTCGCGAAGTATTCTGCCGAGCTAGGACTTGATCCTCAGGCCGATTTTGCAAATCAACCTGAGTCTCAGCGGCTACTGGGATCAGCGGTCTCATGTCATCCTTCATGTGCATCTTGGGTTTTAGACCGATACACACCTTGAGTGCTACTGGCTATATATCTCGGCAGAGAATAAATTGCACCAATAAAAAATATTGACAAAAAATTGGCCCATAGTCGGGTGGTGCACCACCTCGGAAGCAGTCCGGCATAAAGCTCGGGCGCTAGTGGCTGGCTCCATAGAGGGCATTTCCGACATTAAGCTCGGCTAAACTCCTTCAACTTTTTTGAACCAAGGTGATATGACACCTCGGATATAGTCCGGCATTGGAGCCTGGACACAGTCCGACGTTGGAGCTCGGATATATTTCGGCGTTGGAGCTCGGATATACAGTCCGGCGTTGGAGCTCGGATACATAGTCCGGCGTTGGAGATCGGATACATTCCGGCGCTAGAGCTGGGAAGCGGTCCGGCGTTTGTGCTCGGCTGCAAAAGATACCTCGAATGCAGTCCGGCGTTGGAGCTCAGACGCAAGAGGACCCTGCCTCCCGGGAACAACTTCAAACCCGAGGTGTGGCATAAAAATAAACAAGGCATTGATAAAGGCCGGAAACTTAAAGGGGCTCCTCGGATACCCGACGTGTAAACTTGTCGAATGCATTTCGGCGATCCTCAAGATCGAAGATAAAGGAGATTTGTTGAACCAGTTTTCAAGACCGGCAACCGAAGATGAAGAACGGTTCGGAAGAATCGAGGAGCATCCCTAACTTGAAGAACGGTTCAGGGGGCTACTGACGGTGTCCTGGACTAGGGGGTACTCACCACGTCGTCTCCCGATCTATTAGATTGGGCCGAGGACCCCCGTGGCCGTATACTCATGGGCCAGTTCGGATGGCTGCCGCATACAAGGAAGATTCCACAAGACTTGGCGATCAAGACAAGGACTTCTCCCCACCGGCGTATTCGGCTAGGACTCTTGTTATCCTAGGCCTCCGGTGCATTATATAAACCGAGGCCAGGCTAGTCGATAAAAACAACATATATACAACAATCATACCATAGGCTAGCTTCTAGGGTTTAGCCTCCTTGATCTCGTGGTAGATCTACTCTTGTACTACCCATATCATCAATATTAATCAAGCAGGAGTAGGGTTTTACCTCCATCGAGAGGGCCCGAACCTGGGTAAAAACATCGTGTCCCCTGCCTCCTGTTACCATCGATCCTAGACGCACAGTTCGGGACCCCCTACCCGAGATCCGCCGGTTTTGACACCGACACCCGTCTTGTGGCGGACGAGTGTGCGAAGGATGTAATTGTTGAATGAACTTGCTTGTGTGATCCCGTATTATGAAAACTTGTTCGTATGCGCTATGCAACGCTTGTTTGAATTTAAAATATTACCTTCTGTGCGGCTGTTTATTAAATCTGAGAGATGGCCAGTCGTCGGCTTCTGCCCCCATGCCCTGAGTGCTGGGGTGTTCGGGATAAATCTGAGCACTCCTTTTCCCATTGTTAGGTCCTTCGAGGGAGGTGCTCAGCACAACAAACAAGGCAATCGAACTATAATGCTTTATCACTCTCAGTTAGCCATAGAAGTCTACAATTTTAAATTTTGGCGAAGCCCCTAGTATTCGGAAGGCCGAATTCGGGGCGCTATACACGCCTTAAGCCGGACAAAGCCGACTCCTCGCTCTAAGCGGCATAAGTCTTTAGGGACTCGAGACCTCTCGAACAGCGACCAGCTCTCGCCTTATCATGACAGTCAGTTTTAGCTTTCTCTACTGAGGTGCTTGCCCAGATGAACCGGGGCAGAATCGCAGTAGTTCTCCCAGTGCTACCTTAGCAGATATAGCGGAACGTAAGGTACCAAAACATGGGAGCCGGGCAAACCCAACTATTGACCCAAGACATGATTCGGAGCTGATGCATATAATACTATAAGTTCGGGGTGCCGCACTGTTGAAAGTGTTCGGACTTCTCACGCCGTATTATGGGGTACGCTTAAGCCCCTGGCATTTTGGCCGTACCAAAGTGTACGGGTGCTGAATGTTGTGAATGAACATATATATATATATATAAAAGAATAGAGAATGCGGTAATAGTCTAGTGCTATGCATTGTTTATTCAAAAAGGTGCGTCGAAGCAGAATGATACAAGTAGTGCGATAAGCAAAAAAGTAGGACTATTTGACATGTCCCCTCCAAGGGCAACCCGAGGAATGGTATTTAAAGCAAGTACTTCACTCGTTATCAGAGACCACCTGGGAGTTCCATGGTGCGACGTAGCTTTCTGCTTCCTTGGTTGTTGCATCGTGTGTCCGGCAATTGTACTACCGGACGGGGCTTCCAGAGAGTAAAGTCCTGAAAGAGAGAAAAAATAACAAAGCGGAAAGCCCCTAGTGCGGTTGAGCCACGTCTTGGGGTGTGCCATAGTCGTTCCCCCCTCCCCACCTGTGCCCATGGTATTTTCAATGCGTAATTATGTACGTGTGGCATGGATTTCACCGTTTGGCTGGGACTGGGGTGGGGGCCGCATTGCTATGCGAGCTCGGAACGTGCCAGGCAGTCTTGTTGCCGATTACTCCGGGCGTGCTTGAAGGTGTCTGGGTCTTTAATCGCCGAACTGGTGGATTGCCTTAAGAGGCTGCTTTGCGCTTCTGCCGCGAGGGCCATAGTGTGCTCCTCCGTGCGGAGAGAGCGCTCTGTGTTTCCATTGACTGTGATGACCCCCCGAGGTCCTGGCATCTTGAGCTTGAGATATGCATAGTGCGGTACCGCGTTGAATCTCGCAAATGTGGTTCGCCCGAGCAGTGCATGATAGCCACTGCGGAATGGGACTATATCGAAAATTAAATCCTCGCTTCGGAAGTTATCCGGGGATCCGAAGACCACTTCCAGTGTGACTGAGCCTGTGCAATGGGCCTCTACACCTGGTATGACGCCTTTGAAGGTCGTTTTTGTGGGTTTGATCCTTGAGGGGTCTATACCCATTTTGCGCACTGTCCTGATAAAGCAGGTTCAGGCTGCTGCCGCCGTCCATAAGGACTCGAGTGAGGTGAAATCCGTCGATGATTGGGTCTAGAACCAGTGCAGTGAATTGATATGTCTCCAATGTATCTATAATTTTTGATTGCTCCATGCTATATTATCTACTGTTTTGGGCAATATTGGGCTTTATTTTCCACTTTTATATTACTTTTGGGACTAACCTATTAACCAGAGGCCCAGCCCAGATTTGATGTTTTATGCCTATTTCAGTGTTTCGAAGAAAAGGAATATCAAACGGAGTCGAAACGGAACGAAATCAACTGGAGAAGTTATTTTTGGAACGAAAGCCACCGGATAGACTTGGACTCCACGTCATGAGATATGGGAGGTGCTCACGAGGGTGGGGGGCGCGCCCCCTGCCTCGTGGGGCCCCCGTGGCTCCTCCAACGTACTTCCTGCACCCATATATAGCGTCGTACCCTAAAACTTCCAGAACATATATTAGATCGGGAGTTCCTCCGCCAGAAGCCTCCGTAGCCACCGAAAACCAATCTAGACCCATTCTGGCACCCTGCCGGAGGGGGCAATCCTTCTCCGGTGGCCATCTTCATCGTCCCGGCGCTCTCCATGACGAGGAGGGAGTAGTTCACCCTCGGGGCTGAGGGTATGTACCAGTAGCTATGTGTTTGATCTCTCTCTCTCTCTCTCTCTCGTGTTCTTGAGATGATACGATCTTGATGTATCGCGAGCTTTGCTATTATAGTTGGATCCTATGTTTCTCCTCCCCCTCTTCTCTCTTGTAATGAATTGAGTTTTCCCCTTGAAGTAATCTTATCGGATTGAGTCTTTAAAGACTTGAGAACACTTGATGTATGTCTTGCCGTGGATATCTGTGGTGACAATGGGATATCACGTGATTCACTTGATGTATGTTTTGGTGATCAACTTGCGGGTTCCGCCCATGAACCTATGCATAGGGGTTGGCACACGTTTTCGTCGTGATTCTCCGGTAGAACTTTGGGGCACTCTTTGAGGTCCTTTGTGTTGGTTGAATAGATGAATCTGAGATTGTGTGATGCATATCGTATAATCATACCACAGATACTTGAGGTGACATTGGAGTATCTAGGTGACATTAGGGTTTTGGTTGATTTATGTCTTAAGGTGTTATTCTAGTACGAACTCTAGGGCTGTTTGTGACACTTATAGGAATAGCCCAACGGATTGATTGGAAAGAATAACTTTGAGGTGGTTTCGTACCCTACCATAATCTCTTCGTTTGTTCTCCGCTATTAGTGACTTTGGAGTGACTCTTTGTTGCATGTTGAGGGATAGTTTTATGATCCAATTATGTTAGTATTGTTGAGAGGACTTACACTAGTGAAAGTATGAACCCTAGGCCTTGTTTACTATCATTGCAATACCGTTTACACTCACTTTTAGCATTAGTTACCTTGCTGTTTTTATAATTTCAGATTACAAATACCTTTATCTACTATCCATATACCACTTGTTTCACCATCTCTTCACCGAACTAGTGCACCTATACAATCTACCGTTGTATTGGGTGTGTTGGGGACACAAGAGACTCTTTGTTATTTGGTTGTAGGGTTGCTTGAGAGAGACCATCTTCATCCTACGCCTCCTACGAATTGATAAACCTTAGGTCATCCACTTGAGGGAAATTTGCTACTGTCCTACAAACCTCTGCACTTGGAGGCCCAACAACGTCTACAAGAAGAAGGTTGTGTAGTAGACATCAAGCTCTTTTCTGGCGTCGTTGCCGGGGAGGTGAGTGCTTGAAGGTATATCTTTAGATCTTGCAATCGAGTCTTTAATTTCTTGTTTTATCACTAGTTTAGTTTATAAAAGAAAACTATAAAAAAATGGAATTGAGTTTGTCTCATACGCTTCACCTTTTTAATATCTTTCGTGAGTATGATGGAAAGGATAATTGTGCCCAAGTGCTAGAAGAAGAAATCTATAAAATGTTTGGCACTAAATATGTGAATGATGAGCATGATTGCAATGTTGTTAGTATGAATTCTTTGAATATCCATAATACTAATGATGATTGCACTAGTTATGATGAAAATGTCTCCTATAAACATGACAATTTTTGTGGAGTGCATTGGGTTTGCATGTACACACCAAATAGGGAAGATAGATATTGCAAGAGGCATAAGTACTTAGAAACTAAATTGTTGCAAGAAGAGCTAGATGAATGTGCTGAAAGATTCAATATTGTTCGTGCCCCTTGTGAACTTTGCAATGAACATGGTCATTTAAAGCTCCAATGCTATTTGTTTCATGATCAAGTCGTGTCCAAACATTGTGATAATTTGATTACCCTTGAGCATCATAAAGAGCTTAGCCTTCTTTTGGGTTATGAAGAATGAAACGTATAACTGAGGGTATTCCCAAGTTTAATCTTGATAGACTTCTTGATTTTGATCTAGAGAATATTTATATGTATTGTGCGGTGAATTGCATTGAAAATCCTTATATTTTCCAATTACATAAAGAAAAGAAAACAAATAGAAGATGAAGAGAATGCTAATAAAAGGGAAGAGACTTCCCAATATCCTCCTATTATCTCTTATGATGAATCAGGTAACGAGGAGGAGCCTCCTATTCAACCAATCTCATTAATAAGGAGCTCCAAAAAGAGGATTGAACCCACACACGATGTGGTGAAGAAGAAGAAAAGAAAAAGGAAGAGAGGTAAAAAGGTATCTCTCCCAAATAAAGTTGCTCCTATTATTGCTGTGCCTCATGAAAATGAAGATGATACACTTGATGATGATCTCGTTATGCCTATTGCTTGTTGTTATGATTATGATTGGGAAGATAATGATACTCCTTATGATCTTGAAAATCTTTTTGGCACTTGCTTGGAAGAATATAATAATTGCTATACTATTGGTGCTATCCATGCTATTAATGATGAGAGTGATTATGCTTATGATACGAAAAGGCCCAAGCTTGGGGAAGCTATGTTTGATGAGGATGACTTGAGAATATATTTGCTGCAATTAATGTTTGTCCCCATCTTGGGGATGCTATGTTTAATAATGATGATATTTTTAGTCTCCCAAGTTTTGATATGCAAGTTTATAATGATGATAGCATGCCTCCTACTTATGATAATTATTGTGATGATAATTATGCTATAAAAAGTAGTGATTATATTTATAAAACTTGTAATGATTATGGTTACCCCTTCTCTGAACATTACTCTCTTAATGTGGAAACAATTTATAGTATCCAAGTCTCTTATGATACTCCCACTATTATTCAGTTTGCTTGTGTGGAGAGTAGTAAATTTTCTATGCTTGTAGATCATGAAAAGAATGCTTTAGGTTCTGATTATATTGTTGAATTAATTCATGATGCTACTGAAAATTATATTGAGGGAGGAATATATGCTTGTAGGAATTGCAATAATATCAAGTTTCCTCTCTATGTGCTTAAAGTTTTGAAGTTATCCTTGTTTTACCCTCCTATGCAAGTTGATTCTTGTTCCCACAAGTTGTTTGCTCACAAAATCCATATGCATAGGTAGTGGGTTAGGCTTAAATGTGCTAGTCATATTCTTCATGATGCTCTCTTTATATTTCAATTCTTATCTTTTATGTGAGCATCATTGAAATCATCATGCCTAGCTAGGGGCGTTAAACGATAGCGCTTGTTGGGAGGCAACCAAATCCTATTCTTGTTCTTTACTTTTTGTTCCTTTTTAGTAATAAATAATTCATATATCCTCTGCTTAGATGTGGTTTTATGGTTTTAATTAGTGTTTGTGCCAAGTAGAACCTTTGGGAAGACTTTGGGAAAGTCTTGTTGATCATGCTGTAAAAAACAGAAACTTTAGCGCTCACGAGAATTGCTGCCATTTTCATTTGGAGAGTGCTATTTAGTTAATTCTTTTTGCAGATGATTAATATATAAATTCATAAGGTCCAGCAATTTATTTTAGAATTTTATGAGTTCCAGAAGTATACGTTTTATCCAGATTACTACAGACTGTTCTGTTTTTGACAGATTCTGTTTTTCATGTGTTGTTTACTTATTTTGATGAATCTATGGCTAGTAAAATAGTTTATAAACCATAGAGAAGTTGGAATACAGTAAGTTTAACACCAATATAAATAAATAATGAGTTTATTACAGTACCTTGAAGTGGTGATTTACTTTCTTATACTAATGGAGCTTACGAGTTTTCTGTTAAGTTTTGTGTTGTGAAGTTTTCAAGTTTTGGGTAAAGATTCGATGGACTATGGAATAAATAGTGGCAAGAGACTAAGCTTGGGGATTCCCAAGGCACCCCAAGGTAATATTCAAGGACAACCAAAAGCCTAAGCTTGGGGATGCCCCGGAAGGCATCCCCTCTTTCGTCTTCGTTCATCGGTAACTTTACTTTGAGCTATATTTTTATTCGCCACATGATATGTGTTTTGCTTGGAGCGTCAATTTATTTTGTTAGGATTTGCTTGCTGTTATTTAGAACAATGTTTTGCATCTTTCATTTCAATAAAAGTGGCATTGATTGCCTTTACTATGTCTATGTTACAAGTATACATGTTGCTGTTTGAAAACAGAAAGTTTACCGTTGTTGCAATAATTCCCTAGAAAAGTCAGAATGTGATAAAATTGAAACCTTTTGCATATTAAGATTTTATAAATTTACTACATTTGGAATTTTATTTCATAATTTTTGGAGCTAGGGAAGTATGGATGTTGCAGCATTCTTTACAGACTATCCTGTTTAGGCAGATTGCTGTTATGTTTGCATTGTTTGCATATGTTTACTTTTTTAATGATTCTATTTGAGGATAGGACTATTAAATATGCAGAGACATTTAGTATTAAATGTTAAATAATAATTTTAGTGATTTTCTACAGTATAGTATGATAAGGTTTTGCAATGGTTTATACTAACTTATCTCACGAGTCCTTGTTGAGTTTTGTGTGGATGAAGCTTTTGAGATTTAGGGAGACCTTGATATGAGAGGAATTAAGGAGACACAAAAGCTCAAGCTTGGGGATGCCCAAGGCACCCCAAGATAATATTTCAAGAAGTCTCAAGAATCTAAGCTTGGGGATGCCCCGGTTGGCATCCCACCTTTCTTCTTCAACAATTATCGGTTAGTTTCGGTTGATCCTAAGTTTTTGCTTCTTCACATGATGTTTGCCATTCTTAGAATGTCATTTTATTTTGATTTAATTTCTGTTTGAATAAAATACCAAGATCTGAAATTCTTAAATGTTAGAGAGTCTTCACATAGTTGCATAATTATTCAACTACTCATTGATCTTCACTTATATCCTTCGAAGTAGTTTGTCATTTGCTCTAGTGCTTCACTTATATCTTTTAGAGCATGGTGGTAGTTTTATTTTGAAGAAATAGATGAACTCTCATGCTTCACTTAGATTATTTTGAGAGTCTTAAATAGCATGGTAATTTTCTTTAAATCCTAATATGCTAGTTATTCAAGAATAATAAAATTCTCTTATGAGTGTGTTGAATACTATGAGAAGTTTGATACTTGATAATTGTTTTGAGATATGGAGATGGTGATATTAGAGTCATGCTAGTTGAGTGGTTATGAATTTGAGAAATACTTGTGTTGAAGTTTGTTATTCCCGTAGCATGCACGTATGGTGAACCGTTATGTGATGAAGTCGGAGCATGATTTATTTATTGATTGTCTTCCTTATGAGTGGCGGTCGGGGACGAGCAATGGTCTTTTCCTACCAATCTATCCCCCTAGGAGCATGCGCGTAATACTTTGCTTTGATAACTTCTAGATTTTTGCAATAAGTATGTGAGTTCTTTATTACTAATGTTGAGTCCATGGATTATACGCACTCTCACCCTTCCACCATTGCTAGCCTCTCTAGTACCGCGCAACTTTCGTCGGTACCATAAACCCACCATATACCTTCCTCAAAACAGCCACCATACCTACCTATTATGGCATTTCCATAGCCATTCCGAGATATATTGTCATGCAACTTTCCACCGTTCCGGTTATTATGACACACTCCATCATTGTCATGTTGCTTAGCATGATCATGTAGTTGACATTGTATTTGTGGCAAAGCCACCGTTCATAATTCTTTCATACTTGTCACTCTTGATTCATTGCATATCCCGGTACACCGCCGGAGGCATTCATATAGAGTCATCTTTGTTCTAGTATCGAGTTGTAAATAAATAGAAGTGTGATGATCATCATTCAATAGAGCATTGTCCCAAAAAAGTGAAAGAAAGGCCAAATAAAAAAAGAAAGGCCAAATAAAAAAATGCCAAATAAAAAAATAAAAAATAAAAGGGACAATGCTACTATCCTTTTATCACACTTGTGCTTCAAAGTAGCACCATGATCTTCATGATAGAGAGTCTCCTATGTTGTCACTTTCATATACTAGTGGGAATCTTTCATTATAGAACTTGGCTTGTATATTCCAATGATGGGCTTCCTCAAAATGCCCTAGGTCTTCGTGAGCAAGCGAGTTGGATGCACACCAACTAGTTTCTTTTGTTGAGCTTTCATATACTTATAGCTCTAGTGCATCCGTTGCATTGCAATCCCTACTCACTCACATTGATATCTATTGATGGGCATCTCCATGGCCCGTTGATACGCCTAGTCGATATGAGACTATATTCTCCCTTTTTTCCTCTCCACAACCACCATTCTATTCCACCTATAGTGCTATGTCCATGGCTCACGCTCATATATTGCGTGAAGATTGAAAAGTTTGAGAACATTAAAAGTATGAAACAATTGCTTGGCTTGTCATCGAGGTTGTCCATGATTTAAATATTTTGTGTGGTGAAGATAGAGCATAGCCAGACTATATGATTTTGTAGGGATAACTTTCTTTAGCCATGTTATTTTGAGAAGACATAATTGCTTTGTTAGTGTGCTTGAAGTATTATTATTTTTATGTCAATATGAAATTTTGTCTTGAATCTTTCAGATCTGAATATTCATATCACAAGTAAGAAGAATTACTTTGAAATTATGCCAACTAGCATTCCACATCAAAAATTATCTTTTTATCATTTACCTACTCGAGGACGAGCAGGAATTAAGCTTGGGGATGGTTGATACGTCTCCAATGTATCTATAATTTTTGATTGCTCCATGCTATATTATCTACTGTTTTGGGCAATATTGGGCTTTATTTTCCACTTTTATATTACTTTTGGGACTAACCTATTAACCAGAGGCCCAGCCTAGATTTGATGTTTTATGCCTATTTCAGTGTTTCGAAAAAAAGGAATATCAAACAGAGTCGAAACGGAACGAAATCAACTGGAGAAGTTATTTTTGGAACGAAAGCCACCGGATAGACTTGGACTCCACGTCAGGAGATACGGGAGGTGCTCACAAGGGTGGGGGGCGCGCCCCCTGCCTCGTGGGGCCCCCGTGGCTCCTCCGACGTACTTCCTGCACCCATATATAGCGTCGTACCCTAAAACTTCCAGAACATAGATTAGATCGGGAGTTCCGCCGCCAGAAGCCTCTGTAGCCACTGAAAACCAATCTAGACCCGTTTCGGCACCCTGCCGGAGGGGGCAATCCTTCTCCGGTGGCCATCTTCATCGTCCCGGCGCTCTCCATGACGAGGAGGGAGTAGTTCACCCTCGGGGCTGAGGGTATGTACCAGTAGCTATGTGTTTGATCTCTCTCTCTCTCTCTCTCTCTTGTGTTCTTGAGATGATATGATCTTGATGTATCGCGAGCTTTGCTATTATAGTTGGATCCTATGTTTCTCCTCCCCCTCTTATCTCTTGTAATGAATTGAGTTTTCCCCTTGAAGTAATCTTATCGGATTGAGTCTTTAAAGACTTGAGAACACTTGATGTATGTCTTGTCGTGGATATCTGTGGTGACAATGGATATCACGTGATTCACTTGATGTATGTTTTGGTGATCAACTTGCGGGTTCCGCCCATGAACCTATGCATAGGGGTTGGCACACGTTTTCGTCGTGATTCTCCGGTAGAACTTTGGGCACTCTTTGAGGTCCTTTGTGTTGGTTGAATAGATGAATCTGAGATTGTGTGATGCATATCGTATAATCATACACACGGATACTTGAGGTGACATTGGAGTATCTAGGTGACATTAGGGTTTTGGTTGATTTGTGTCTTAAGGTGTTATTCTAGTACGAACTCTAGGGCTGTTTGTGACACTTATAGGAATAGCTCAACGGATTGGTTGGAAAGAATAACTTTGAGGTGGTTTCGTACCCTACCATAATCTCTTCGTTCGTTCTCCGCTATTAGTGACTTTGGGGTGACTCTTTGTTGCATGTTGAGGGATAGTTTTATGATCCAATTATGTTAGTATTGTTGAGAGGACTTACACTAGTGAAAGTATGAACCCTAGGCCTTGTTTACTATCATTGCAATACCGTTTACGCTCACTTTTAGCATTAGTTACCTTCCTGTTTTTATAATTTCAGATTACAAATACCTTTATCTACTATCCATATACCACTTGTTTCACCATCTCTTCGCCGAACTAGTGTACCTATACAATTTACCGTTGTATTGGGTGTGTTGGGGACACAAGAGACTCTTTGCTATTTGGTTGCAGGGTTGCTTGAGAGAGACTGAGGGAGTCCTGGATTAGGGGGTGTTCGGATAGCCGGACTATACCTTCAGCCGGACTCCTGGACTATGAAGACACAAGATTGAAGACTTCATCCCGTGTCCGGAAGGGACTTTCCTTGGCGTGGAAGGCAAGCTTGGCGATACGGATATTCAGATCTCCTACCATTGTAACCGACTTTGTGTAACCCTAAACCCTCTCCGGTGTCTATATAAACCGGAGGGCTTTAGTCCGTAGGACAACATAGACAACAACAATCATACCATAGGCTAGCTTATAGGGTTTAGCCTCTCTGATCTCGTGGTAGATCTACTCTTGTACTACCCATATCATCAATATTAATCAAGCAAGACGTAGGGTTTTACCTCCATCGAGAGGGCCCGAACCTGGGTAAAACTTCGTGTCCCTTGCCTCCTGTTACCATCCGGCCTAGACGCACAGTTCAGGACCCCCTACCCGAGATCCGCCGGTTTTGACACCGACATTGGTGCTTTCATTGAGAGTTCCTCTATGTCGTCGCCGTCAGACTCGATGGCTCCTACGATCATCAATAGCGATGCAGTCCAGGGTGAGACCTTCCTCCCCGGATAGATCTTTGTCTTCGGCGGCTTCACAGTGCGGGCCAATTCACTTGCCATCTGGAGCAGATCGAAAGCTACGCCCCTGGCCATCATGTCAGATTCGGAAGTTTAAACTACACGGATGACATCCACGGGGACTTGATCTTCGACGGATTCGAGCCACTGCCGAGCGCGCCGCACTGTCCCGACGAGCATGATCTAGCTCTGCCGCTGAACAGTGCCCTGGAGGCCGCACCCGCATCAGCTTCGACCCTTAATTCGGAGCCAACTGCGCCGATCGAGGATGGGCGGTTGGAGGCCACCTCGGGGGCTGCGATCCCAACGGCGATTGAGCCGAACACCAGCCCCGCACTCCACGAGACTCGTGAATCCAAGGAGCCGGACTCCTCTCTGGACTCCGAACCCTCCGCGCTCCTGCCGATCGAATCGAATTGGGCGCCGATCATGGAGTTCACGGCCGCGGACATCTTTCGGTACTCGCCTTTCGACGATATTCTGAAGACACTGGAGTCTCTCTCTTTATCAGGAGAGCCCTGGCCGGACTACGACCAGCAAGGTTGGGGTACGGATGATGAAGAAATTCAAAACCCACCCACCACCCACTTTGTAGTCACTGTCGACGATTTAACCGACATGCTCGACTTCGAATCCGAAGACATCGACGATATGGACGCCGATGACGGAGATGATGAAGAACCAGCGCCTACTAGGCCCCGGAAAGCCACCTCGTCATATGACATATACATGGTGGACACCCCAAAAGAAGGAGATGGTGATGGAACAATGGAGGATGACCCCTCCAAGAAACAGCCTAAGCGCCGGCGTCAGCGGCGCCGTTCAAAATCCCGCCAAAACAAATACGACAATTCCATCACGGGAGATAATAATACTCCAGAAAGTGCCGAAGAGAACCCCCTCCAGCAAGATTTAGCACAGGAGGACGGAGAAGCCAACCCTCATGAGAGAGCGGCAGACAGGGAGGTCGAGGACGACAATTATATGCCTCCCTCCAAAGACGAGGCAAGCCTCGACGACGACGAATTCGTCGTACCAGAGGATCCCGTCTAGCAAGAGCGTTTTCAACGCAGGCTTATGGCCACGGCAAGAAGCCTCAAGAAAAAACAACAACATCTTAAAGCTGATCAAGATTTGCTAGTCGACAGATGGACTGAAGTCCTTGCGGCCGAAGAGCATAAACTGGAACGCCCCTCCAAGAGCTACCCAAAGCGCAGGTTGCTGCCCCGATTAGAGGAGGAAGCACTTGATGCGGCTGACTGGCCACCTCGTGGCCGCGACAGAGAGCCCTCTCGGCCCTCCACTCAAGCCGCACCCCATACCAAGGCATGGGAATATGCGCCGGACTTACGAGATATGTTGGAGGACAAGGCAAGGCAAACAAGATCGATCTACGGATCGCGTGGGCGCCCCACGGCTCGAGACGGTAACCGTCACGCCGACCACAAATTCGGCAGGGCCGAACACAGTAGACAAAGCTCATTGGAGCTACATCATGATATAGCCCAGTATATAGGCGCCGCACACCCACTATGCTTCACAGACGAAATAATGGATCATCAAATCCCCGAGGGTTTCAAACCCGTAAACATCGAATCATATGATGGCACAACAGATCCTGCGGTATGGATCAAGTATTATCTCCTTCATATCCACATGGCCCACGGCGATGATTTCCACGCCATCAAATACCTCCCACTCAAGCTTAAAGGACCAGCTCGGCATTGGCTTAACAACTTGCCAATAGGATCAATTAGTTGTTGGGAGGACCTGGAAGCCGCATTTCTCGATAATTTCCAGGGCACTTATGTGCGACCCCCAGACGCCGATGACCTAAGCCACGTAATTCAGCAACCAGATGAATCGGCCAGGCAATTCTGGACACGGTTCCTAACAAAGAAAAATCAAATAGTCGACTGTCCGGATGCAGAGGCCCTAGCAGCCTTCAAGCACAATATCCGTGACGAGTGGCTTGCCCGGCACCTAGGACAGGAAAAGCCGAAATCCATGGCAGCACTCACGACACTCATGACCCGCTTTTGCGTGGGAGAAGACAGCTGGCTTGCTCGTAGCAACAATATGACCAAGAACCTTGGTAATTCGGATACCAGGGACAGTAGAGGCAAGTCGCGTCGCAACAAGCAGAAGCGCCGCATTAACGGCGACAATGCTGAGGATACGACAGTTAATGCCGGATTCAGAGGCTCTAAATCCGGTCAGCGGAAAAAGCCATTCAAAAGGAATCCTAGGGGCCCGTCCAGCTTGGACCGAATACTCGACCGCTTGTGCCAAATACATGGCACCCCCGAAAAGCCGGCCAATCACACCAACAGGGATTGTTGGGTGTTCAAGCAGGCAGGCAAGTTAAACGCCGAAAATGAAGACAAGGGATTGCATAGCGATGACGATGAGGAGCCCCGGCCGCCGAACAACAATGGACAGAAGGGTTTTCCCCCACAAGTGCGGACGGTGAACATGATATACGCAACCCACGTTCCCAAAAGGGAGCGGAAGCGCGCGTTAAGGGACGTATACGCGGTAGAGCCAGTCTCCCCAAAGTTCAACCCATGGTCCTCCTGCCCGATCACCTTTGATCGAAGAGACCATCCCACTAGCATCCGTCATGGCGGATTTGCCGCATTGGTTCTAGACCCAATTATTGACGGATTTCATCTCACTAGAGTCCTTATGGACGGGGGCAACAGCCTGAACCTGCTTTACCAGGATACAGTGCGGAAAATGGGCATAGATCCCTCGAGGATTAAGCCCACCAAAACGACCTTTAAAGGCGTAATACCAGGTGTAGAGGCAAACTGTACAGGCTCAGTCACACTTGAAGTGGTCTTCGGATCTCCGGATAATTTCCGAAGCGAGGAGTTGATCTTCGACATAGTCCCATTCCGCAGTGGTTATCACGCACTGCTCGGACGAACCGCATTCGCCAAGTTCAATGCAGTACCGCACTACGCATACCTTAAGCTCAAGATGCCAGGCCCTCGAGGAGTAATTACGGTCAATGGAAACACCGAACGCTCCCTCCGAGCGGAGGAGCACACGGCGACCCTTGCAGCGGAAGTACAAAGCAGCCTCTCCAGGCAGTTCTCCAGTCCGGCCATTAAACGTCCGGACACCGTCAAGCGCGCCCGGAGTAACCCACAACAAGACCGCCTGGCACGTTACGAGCAGGCGTAGCAATGCGGCCCCAACCCCAGCCCTCGTAACAATGCGACATCAGTGCTTCGCGTACATAACTACGCTCTAAAAATACCATGGGTATAGGGGAAGGGGCACCATCACGGCACGCCCGAAACGCGGCTTAAACCGCACCAGGGGCTGCCGATTTTTTAATTTTCTCTTACTTTCAGGACTCCATTCTTCGGAAGGCCTGTTCGGCAGTTCAATTGCCGCGCAAACGATGCAAGAACCAGGGAGGCAGACAAGCCACGCCGCATTACGGAACTCCCAGGTAGTCTCCATCACGAGCAGTATACCTGTTTCGCATACTATTCCGCAGCTTGCCCCTGGAGCAGACATGTTAAATAGTCCAACTTTTTGTTTATCGCATTACTTGTATCGTTCTGCCTTGATCGCAGCTATTTTTAACAAACAATGCATAGCTTTTGTCTATTTTTGCATTACTTTTTTATAAATGTATGTTCCTTAACGACATGTTGCACCCGTACAATTTGGTACGGCCAAAATACGCCAGGGGCTTTAGTACCCCTCAATATGGTGTGAGAAGTCCGAACACTTTCACAAGTGCGGCACCCCGAACTTATAGCATTATATGCATCGGCTCCGAATCATGTCTTGGGTCAATAGTTGGGTTTGCCCGGCTCCTATGTTTTGGTGCCTTATGTTCCGCTATATCGGCTAAGGTAGCACTAGGAGAACCACTGCGATTGTACCCCAGTTGAGCTGGGCCGAGCACCTTAGTCGAGAAAGCTAAAACTGACTGTCATGATGAAGCGAGAGCTGGTCGCTGTTCGAGAGGTTTTTTCGAGTCCCTAAAGACTTATGCCGCTTAGGGCGAGGAGTCGGCTCTGTCCGGCCAAGGCGTGGATAGCGCCCCGAACTCGGTCTTCCAAATACTAGGGGCTTCGCCGAAATTTAAAATTATAGAATTCTATGGCTAAGTGAGAGTGTTCACGCGTTATAGTCCGATTGCCTTGTTCGTTGGGCTGAGAGCCTCCCTCGAAGGACCCAAACATGCGAAAAAGAGCACTCAGGTTTATCCCCGAACACCCCAGCACTAGCGGCACGGGGGCAGAAGCCGACGACTCGCCATCTCTCAGAATTGATAAACAGCCGCACGGAAGGTAATATTTTAAATTCAAACAGCATTGCTCAGCGCATATGAACAAGTTTTCAGCGCACAGGACAAAAACGAGCGAGTTTTACTCAAAAATTACATCCCTAGAACATTCATCCGCCACAAGGCAGGCACCCTTCAAAACATCCTTATAGTAATTCTCGGGCTTGCGATGCTCTTTCCCCGGCGGTGGCCCATCCTTCACAAGCTTCTCAGCATCCAGCTTGCCCCAGTGCACCTTAGCACGGGCAAGAGCCCTACGGGCACTTTCAATGCAGACGGAGCGCTTGATGACTTCGAGCCTTGGACAGGCCTCCACCAGCCGCCGCACCAGCCCGAAATAGCTCCCAGGCAGAGCCTCTCTAGGCCACAGCCAAACTAAGAGGCCCTTCATGGCCTGTTCGTCCGCCTTGTGGAGCTCGACCAGTTGCTTCAGCTGGTCGCTCAGGGGCACGGGGTGTCCGGCCTCAGCATACTGAGACCAGAACACCTTCTCTGTCGAGCTGCCCTCCTCGGCCCGATAGAATGCGGCGGCATCGGACACACTCCGGGGAAGATCTGCGAACGCTCCTGGAGAGCTCCGGATTCGGGTAAGTAACAAGTAACTCACGTTTATATGTTTGCTTTGCATAAAGAATGCCTTACCCGCCGCTATCTTCTTCACCTCATCCAACTCCTGGAGGGTCTTCTGGGATTCGGTCTTGGCAGACTTGGCATTTTCAATAGCCGCCGCGAGCTCGGACGCTCGCGTATTTGAGTCAAGCTCCAAACTCTCATGTTTTTCATAAGAACCTGGAGCTCTTGCCGCACCTTGCCAACCTCGGCCTCATACTTCTCCCGCTCGATGCGCTCCGCGGCCGCACTCTTCTCGGCCTCGAGCAGCGCTTGCTTAAGGGTCGCCACCTCAGACATGGCCCCTACAATAGCCACGTTAATCTTGTCATTTTTTTGCAATTGCACCTTTTTTATATATATTCAAACAAGGTATTTCTTACCTTCCCTCTCCTCGAGCTGCTTCTTGGCACGCCCGAGCTCTTGCTCGGACTTCTCGAGGCTCTGCTTCAGCGTGTCCACTTTCGCAGTCAGTGCGGCGGACGCCAGCAGAGAAGCCTGCATACGCATATTGACTCCTTTGTTAGACTCATGCGAATTCTTTGATCCTCTATTCGGCTTTTCTTCCCGAACACCCAACAGAGCATCAGGGGCTACTGTCTATGCGGTACTATTATTTACACATTCTTTACTTACCTCAAAGCCTGTTAAAAGGCTAGTACAAGCTTCAGTCAGTCCGCTCTTGGCGGACTGAACCTTCTGGACCACCGCACTCATAATAGTGCGGTGCTCCTCGTCGATGGAGGCGCCTTCGAGCACCTCCAACAGATTGTCCGGCGCCCCCGGTTGGACGGGGGTCACCGACACAGTGGGCTTGCTCCTCTTGAAAGGAGGTCGCCCGCCGGACTCTGGAACCTTTGCAGGTTCCAGAGCGGTGTCCGGCCTTGAGTCGGACTTGGAGCCCTGGGGGGTTTCATCCCCTTTACTCCTGGAGTCTGGGAGGTCGCCTTGCGGCGCCTCCTGGACCACCTCCTCCCTGCTTGGAACCTGTTGGGACAACACTTCGGTGTCGTCCGTAGGGCGGGGGACGAAGCCGTCGGAAGCGAGTTCACATCCGACGAGTCCAGTGAGCCGCTCGACGACGCGTTGAGCCGGTCTTTGGGTGGGCTGCATAAACATATTCGACATAAGGGAAAGCTGTGCAATAAACGAATACTATGAATTACTCCGGTATCCGAATACTCACGATTTCGCCAGGGGCTTGGCCCTGGGCTGCCACTCCTCCCAGCCGTCTTCGGCGTCGGTGGAGTAGTCCGGAAGAAGGGTTTTCCCCTTCTTGGACCCTCCGGCCTCCCCAGAGAGGGCGGCCTTCCTTTTCTTCTCTCCTCCCACTAGAGGGGGAGGGGTTTCTTCTTCTTCCTCCTCGTCTTCACGGGAGGAATGCGCTTTGGAACCGTCGGATGATGAGTCCGACACCTCTTGGCGCCGGACACTCTTTTGAGTTCCCGTGGCCCTTCTCGCGGCCTTCTTCTCCGGCACCACATAGGGTGCCGGAACCAGCAGCTTCGCCAAGCGAGCGTCCACTGGGCCTTCGGGCAAAGGAGCCGGACAGTTGATCTATCCGGACGTCACCTGCCAATCCTGTCAAAGGTAAGGGAGCTTAGATCCCGCATGGAGTCAAACTATGAAAAACTGATATCCTGTAAAAGGAAAAAACAGCTTACCGCATGAGTGTGATGCTGCGTACTGAATCTGAGATCCTCGGTAGCGGATGCGGGGGCCTCGGCGTCCTTGAAAAGCACCCTCCAAGCATCTTCATACGTCGTGTCGAAGAGCCTTCCCAGAGTTTGGTGTCGCGCCGGGTCGAACTCCCACAGATTGAAAGCACGTTGTTGACACGGGAGGATCAGGCGGATGAGCATAACCTGGACTACATTGACAAGTTTGAGCTTCTTGTCCACCAGGGTTTGGATGCATGTTTGGAGTCCGGTCAGCTCTCCTTTTTTACCCCACGACAGGCCCGTCTCCTTCCAGGAGGTGAGCCGTGTAGGGGTCTGGATCGAAACTCGGGGGCTGCGACCCATGCGGGGTCGCACGGCTCGGTGATATAAAACCACCACGATTGCCACCCCTTCAGAGTCTCCACAAAGGAGCCCTCGAGCCATAGGGCGTTGGCCATCTTGCCCACCATGGCGCCTCCGCACTCCGCCTGGTTGCCGCGCACCACCTTCGGCTTGACATTGAAAGTCTTGCGCCATAGGACGAAATGGGGGCGGATGCGGAGGAAAGCCTCGCACACGACGATAAATGCCGAGATGTTGAGGACGAAGTTCGGGGCTAGATCGTGGAAATCCAGGCCATAGTAGAACATGAGCCCCCGGACAAATGGGTGAAGAGGGAAGCCCAGTCCGCGGAGGAAATGGTGGAGGAATACCACCCTCTCATGGGGCCTAGGGGTGGGGATGAGCTGCCCCTTTTCGGGAAGCCGGTACGCAATGTCGTTAGACAGGTATCCGGCCTTCCTCAGCATCTTGATGTGTCTCTCTGTGATGGAGGAGACCATCCACTTGCCTCCCACTCCGGACATGGCTGGAGAGGGTTGAGGTGGGAGTGCGGACTTGGGCGCTGGAGCTCGAGTGCGCGAGAATGGATAGGCAAAGGAGGAAGAAGGCATAGGTGAAAAGGTGGATCCTTATCCCCTTATATGGGTGGACGCAACTACGTGTCCCCACCAGCCTGGTAAAACTCGCTTATCTCCAAGCGCCGTAATCAATGGCGCGGTTGGGTTACCCACTCCCGTATTGATGAGAATCCCGGAATAAGGGGGCACGATCTCTGCTTTGACAAGATGTGCCAAGGAAACTGCCTCGCATGACGCGCTAAGGTGGGATAATGAAGCGACTCGGATAAAGGCTTGGCCGTGGTGTGTCACGCTACGGCATACGTCAGCAGATTTGATTTGTGTAAATATTATTCTCTCTATGGCAATATGTGGAAACTTATTTTGCAGAGCCGGACACTATCTTTGTGTTCAAAATCTTCTATGAAGTACTTGGAGGAGGAACCCGCCTTGCAATGCCGAAGACAATCTGCGCGCCGGACTCATCGTCATTGAAGCCTGGTTCAGGGGCTACTGAGGGAGTCCTGGATTAGGGGGTGTTCGGATAGCCGGACTATACCTTCAGCCGGACTCCTGGACTATGAAGACACAAGATTGAAGACTTCGTCCCGTGTCCGGAAGGGACTTTCCTTGGCGTGGAAGGCAAGCATGGCGATACGGATATTCAGATCTCCTACCATTGTAACCGACTTTGTGTAACCCTAAACCCTCTCCGATGTCTATATAAACCGGAGGGTTTTAGTCCGTAGGACAACATAGACAACAACAATCATACCATAGGCTAGCTTATAGGGTTTAGCCTCTCTGATCTCGTGGTAGATCTACTCTTGTACTACCCATATCATCAATATTAATCAAGCAGGACGTAGGGTTTTACCTCCATCGAGAGGGCCCGAACCTGGGTAAAACTTCGTGTCCCTTGCCTCCTGTTACCATCCGGCCTAGACGCATAGTTCGGGACCCCCTACCCGAGATCCGCCGGTTTTGACACCGACAGAGACCATCTTCATCCTACGCCTCCTACAGATTGATAAACCTTAGATCATCCACTTGAGGGAAATTTGCTACTGTCCTACAAACCTCTGCACTTGGAGGCCCAACAACGTCTACAAGAAGAAGGTTGTGTAGTAGACATCACGAATCCACCATGACGGATACTAGTGGGATGGTCCCTGCGATCGAAGGTGATCGGACGAGAGGACCATGGGTTGAACTTTAGGGCGACTGGCTCCAACACATATACATCCTTTAATGCACGCTTCCGCTCCCTCTTGGGGATGTGGGTTGCGTATATCATGTTCACCATCCGCACTTGTGGGGGGAACCTCTTCTGTCCTCCGTTGTTCGGCTGCCGGGGCTCTTCCTCATCATCGCTATGCAACCCCTTATCTTTGTTTTTGGCGTTTAACTTGCCTGCCTGCTTGAACACCCAACATTCCCTGTTGGTGTGGTTGGCTGGCTTGTCGGGGGTGCCATGTATTTGGCATGAGTGATCGAGTATACGGTCAAAACTGGACGGTCCCGGAGTGCTTCTTTTGAATGGCTTTTTCCGCTAACCGGGTTTAGAGCCTCTGAATCCGGCATTGACTGCCGTATCCTCGGTATTGTCGCTATTGATGCGGCGCTTATGTTTGTTGCGACGTGACCTGCCATTGCTATCCTTGGTATCTGAAGTACCATGGTTCTTTGATATGTTATTGCTGCGAGCCAGCCAACTGTCTTCTCCCGCGCAAAAGCGGGCCATGAGTGTCGTGAGGGCTGCCATAGATTTTGGCTTTTCCTGGCCAAGGTGCCGAGCGAGCCACTCGTCGCGGATGTTGTGCTTAAAATCTGCTAGGGCCTCTGCATCCGGACAGTCGACGATTTGATTTTTCTTTGTCAGGAACCGTGTCCAGAATTGCCTAGCCGATTCCTCTGGCTGCTGAATTATGTGGCTCAAGTCATCGGCATCTGGTGGTCGCACATAAGTGCCCTGGAAGTTGTCAAGGAATGCGGCTTCCAGATCTTCCCAACAGCCAATGGATTCTGCTGGCAGGCTGTTGAGCCAATGCCGAGCTGGTCCTTTGAGCTTGAGTGGGAGGTATTTGATGGCGTTTAGATCGTCACCGCGGGCCATGTGGATGTGCAGGAGGAAGTCCTCGATCCATACCGCAGGATCTGTTGTGCCGTCGTATGATTCGATATTTACGGGTTTGAAACCCTCTGGGATTTGGTGATCCATTACTTCGTCTGTGAAGCATATGGGGTGTGCGGCGCCTCTGTAGTGGGCTATGTCGCGACGCAGCTCGAATGAATCTTGTCCGCTGTGTCCGACCCAACCGGATTTACTTTTACTGTATCCGGTGTGACGGTTATCGTCTCACATAGTGGCGCGCCCTCGTGATCCGTAGATCGATCTTGCGTGTTTTGCTTTGTCCTCTAATACGTCTCGCAGGTCTAGCGTGTTTCCCTGTGCCCTGTCATTTTTATTTGAGTGGCGTCGGGGTGCGGGCTGCACTTTTGGCTGAAATGCCTCTCTGTCGCGGCCATGAGGTGGCCAATTAGGCGCGTCATATGTTGGAGATGTAGGTTTTAATGCTTCCTCCTCCAGTCGGGGTAGCAACCCGCGCTTTGGGTAACTCTTTGAGGGGCGTTCAAGTTCATATTCCTCGGCCAAAGGACTTCAGTCCATCTGTCAGCTAGCAAATCTTGATCAGCTTGAAGCTATTGTTGCTTTTTCTTAAGGCTCTTTGCTGTGGCTATAAACCGGCGCTTGAAGCGCTCTTGCTCGACGGGATCCTCTGGTACGACGAATTCTACATCGTCGAGGCTTGCCTCGTCTTTGGAGGGAGGCATGTAATTATCGTCCTCCGCCTCTCCATCTGCTGCTCTCTCGGGAGGGCCGGCTTCTCCATCCTCCTGCTCTACATCTTGCTGGAGGGATTTGTTGTCGTCTTCGGCACTGTCCGGAGTGCTATTATCTCCTGTGCCGGTATCACCGCTTTTGCTTTGGCGAGACTTAGAGCGGCGCCGCTGACGTCGGCGCTTGGGTTGCTTCTTGGAGGGGTCATCCTCCGCTGTCCCGTCGCCATTGCCTTCTTTGGGTGTGTCCACCATGTATATATCGTATGATGAGGTGGCTGTCCAGTGCCCTGTGGGCAGTGGTTCCTCTTCGTCTCCCGCATCATCGTCCATACCGTCGATGTATTCGGAGTCGAAGTCGAGCATGTCGGTCAAATTGTCGACAGTTGCTACTAAGTGGGTGGTGGGTGGGCGGCAAATTTCTTCGTCATCCGCATCCCAATCCTGCCGAACATAGTTCGGCCAGGACTCTCCTGACAGGGAGAGAGACCTTAATGAGTTCAGTATGTTTCCGAAGGGCGAGTGCTGAAAGATATCCGCGGAGGTGAACTCCATGATCGACGCCCAATCAGATTCGATAGGTACGGGCGCGGGCGGTTCGGAGTCCGTGGCCGGGGAAGAATCCGGCAATTTGGCATCACGACTCTCGTGAAGGGTAAGATCGATACTCGGCTCGATCGCCGTTGAGAATGCGGCCTCCATGGCGGGGTCTATCCCCCCGTCTGTGGATGGCGCCATTGGCTCCGAATTGAGGGTCGGAGCGGTTGCCAGTGCGATCTCCTGCACACTGTCCGATGGTAGAGCTAAATCATGCTCATCGTGACCGTGCGGCGTACTCGGCAGGGGCTCGAATCCGTCGAAGATCAAGTCTCCGCGGATGTCGGTCGTGTAATTTAAGTTTCCAAACCTGACCTGGTGGCCAGGGGCGTAACTCTCGATCTGCTCCAGATGGCCAAGCGAGTTGGCCCGCAGTGCGAAGCCGCCGAATACAAATATCTGTCCAGGGAGAAAAGTCTCACCCTGGACTGCATCGCTATCGATGATCGAATGAGCCGTCAAGCCTAATGGTGATGACACAGAGGAACTCTCAATGAAAGCACCAATGTCGGTGTCAAAACCGACGGATCTCGGGTAGGGGGTCCCGAACTGTGTGTCTAAGGCGGATGGTAACAGGAGGCAGGGGACACGATGTTTTACCCAGGTTCGGGCCCTCTTGATGGAGGTAAAACCCTACATCCTGCTTGATTGTTCTTGATAATATGAGTAGTACAAGAGTTGATCTACCACGAGATCGGAGAGGCTAAACCCTAGAAGCTAGCCTATGGTATGATTGTATGATGTGCTACGGACTAAAACCCTCCGGTTTATATAGACACCGGAGGGGGCTAGGGTTACACAAGGTCGGTTACAAAGGAGGAGATATACATATCCGTATTGCCTAGCTTGCCTTCCACGCCAAGTAGAGTCCCATCCGGACACGGGACGAAGTCTTCAATCTTGTATCTTCATAGTCCAACAGTACGACCAAAGGATATAGTCCGGCTGTCCGGAGACCCCCTAATCCAGGACTCCCTCAACTGGGAAGCTTGAAACAATCGAAACCTTGGGCGCTGGAGCTCGAGGTTGGAGAGGATGAGGAAAGGGTTGGCATAAAGAAGCCAGACGGGCCATAGTCCCTTTATAAAGGCAATAAATATCAAACACCTCCTCCTCGACCCTGAAACCCGCCTATTCTTAAGGAATCATGCCAACCGGACGGTTGGAATACCCACGCCCGTGTTGATGAGGATCCCGCAATAAGGGGACACAATCTCTGCTTTGATAAGATGTGCCAATGAAACCGCGTCTCGGAACATGGAACGGCGAGCAAAAAAAACGGTTCGATATAATAACCAGGTGGTGACGTGATATCACGTCACAGAAAAATTGGCAGCAGATTGTACTCGCAAAATATTGTTTCCTCTACGGTTGTGTGTGGTATTTGTTTTGCAGAGCCGGATACGCTCGTTGCGTCAAAAGACTATTTTGGAGTGTTTGGAGAAGGAACCCACCTTGCAATACCGAAGAAAATTTACGTGCCGGAAACCTCGTCATTGAAGCCTGGTTCAGGGGCTACTGAGGGAGTCCTGGATTAGGGGGTCCTCAGGCGTCCGGTACGTGGGCCGGACTGATGGACTGTGAAGATGCAAGACCGAAGACTCCCACCCGTGTCCGGATGTGACTCTCCTTGGCATGGAAGGCAAGCTTGGCATCCCAATATGAAGATTCCTTTCTCTGTAACCAACTTTGTACAACCCTAGTCCCCTCAAACCAGAGGGTTTAGTCCGTAGAGAGAGAGAACAATCATAATCAGATAGGCTAGACTTCTAGGGTTTTAGCCATTACGATCTCGTGGTAGATCAACTCTTGTAACCCCTATACTCATCAATATTAATATAGCGGGACATAGGGTTTTACCTCCATCAAGAGGGCCCGAACCTGGGTAAACATTATGTTCCCTGTCTCCTACTATCATCAACCTCAGATGCACAGCTCGGGACCCCCTACCCGAGATCCGTCGGTTTTGACACCGACACCAGGTATTTCACACCCCGTCCAGAATTTGGCCGCAGCGACTCGGATAGCAGATTCCATCCACCGCGATCAGAGGTAGGAGAAGGCCTTAGGCAAATCTGAGCGCTGCTTAAGGCGGACGAGGAGTAGAATTCAGCCATGTCCCAGTTGCGCAACATGATTCAAAGAAGATCCGCCCTAGTTGACACCGTCCAATCGGCTCACAATCTCAGTGCCCTGAAAAGAAACACAAAGTCGCCCCCGCGGCGAGATGATCGAGACCGCCTCCGAGACTAGTACTCGGAGCAAGGACATGATCAAATCACGTCACGGCGGCATCACAATGATTACCACCGCCTGTTGATATGTCTCTATCGTATCTACTTTTCCTAAAGCTTTTGCTCTTATTTTGGACTCTAATTTCCATGATTTGAATGAAACTAACCCGGACTAATGCTGTTTTCAGCAGAACTACCATGGTGTTGTTTTTGTGCAGAAATAAAAGTTCTCGGAATTGGGCGAAACTTTTTGGAGAATTATTTTGAATAAATCAAAATACTGGAACCAAGACCCACTAGAGGGGGGCAGCTGCCCACTAGGCATCAGGGTGCGCCACCCCCCTCTGGCGTGCCCTGGTGGGTAGTGGGCCCCACGAGGCTCTGCTGACCCTAATTCCAACTCTATAAATTCCTATTTTTTAGAGAGGAAGTTTCATCGCGTTTTACGATACGGAGCCGCCGCCACCTCCTGTTCTTCATCGAGTGGCCAGATCTGGAGCCCGTTCGGGGCTCCGGAGAGGGGGATCTTCGGTCTTCGTCATCACCAACCCTCCTCCATCACCAATTTCATGATGCTCACTAATAACCCACAAGTATAGGGGATCGAAACAGTTTTCGAGGGTAGAGTATTCAACCCAAATTTATAGATTTGACACAAGGGGAGCCAAAGAATATTTGAAGGTATTAGCAGCTGAGTTGTCAATTCAACCACACTTGGAGATTAATTATCTACAACAAAGTGATCAGTAGCAAAGTAGTATGATAGTTTGATAATAGTAGCAGCAGGAACGGTAACGGTAACAGTGATAGCAGTAATTTTGTAGCAAGTGCAACAGTGATGATAGCAGTAGTAACTTAGCAAGAACAATATAGATAAATTCGTAGGCATTGGATCGGTGACTCGTTGGATGATATTCATCATGAGACAGTTATAACCTGGGGCGACATAGCACTAGCTCCAGTTCATCAATATAATGTAGGCATGTATTCCGTAAATAGTCATACGTGCTTATGGAAAGAACTTGCATGACATCTTTTGTCCTACCCTCCCGTGGCAGCGGGGTCCTATTGGAAACTAAGGGATATTAAGGCCTCCTTTTAATAGAGAACCGGAACAAAGCATTAACACACAATGAATACATGAACTCCTCAAACTACGATCATCACCGGGAGTGGTCCCGGCTATTGTCACTCCGGGGTTGCCAGAGCATAACACATAGTAGGTGACTATAACTTGCAAGATCGGATCTAGAACATGGATATAATGGTGATAACATAAACGGTTCAGATCTGAAATCATGGCACCCGGGCCCAAAGTGACAAGCATTAAGCATGGCAAAGTCATATCAACATTAATCTTAGAACATAGTGGATACTAGGGATCAAGCCCTAACAAAACTAACTCGATTACATGATGAATCTCATCCAACTCCTCATCGACCAGAGAGCCTACAAAGGAATTACTCACTCCCGGTGGGGAGCATCATGGAATTGGCGATGGAGAAGGGTTGGTGATGACGAAAAACTAAGATTCGCCTCTCCGGAGCCCCAAACGAACTCCAGATATGGCCTCCCGATGAAGAACAAGAGGTGACAACGGCTACATCTCGTGGATCATGATAATTCTTTCTCCCTGATTTTTTTCCTGGGTGCGCCAGGAGAGGGGGGCGCGCCCTTGTGGGTTGTGCCCACCCAGGTGCCCCTCTCTGGTAGGTCTTGGTCCATAAATTCTTGTTTATTGTATAAAAATTCCTCGCAAAGTTTTGTACCATTCCGAGAACTTTTATTTCTGCACAAAAACAACACCATGGTAGTTCTGCTGAAAACGGCGTCAGTCCAGGGTTAGTTTCATTCAAATCATGCAAATTAGAGTCCAAAACAAGAGGAAAAGCGTTAGGAAAAGTAGGTACGTTGGAGACGTATCAACTCCCCCAAGCTTAAAACTTTGATTGTCCTCAAGCAATTCAGTTGATAAACTGAAAGTGAAAAAGAAAAACTTTTACGAACTCTTTTGGTCTTGTTTGCATAAATAAGCTTAAACAACACCCAGGTTATCAGCCAACATTATAACTAACCATGCCGACAATAAATCTTAAAGATTCTATTAACTCATATCAATGTCATAATCAGCTAGCGAGCAATAATAAGATATCTCAAACGGCAACACATTGTCAAAACAACCATGATATAATATGACAATAGTGGTATCTTACTAGCCCTTTCTGAGACCGCAAAACATAAATGCAAAGCACCTCCAAAGTTCAAGCAACGACTAAACATTATAATTCATGGTAGAAAAGATCCAGTCATGACGGCTATGCTCTCAGGTTCTGGCGCTTGTTTTAGAAGGTGATGACACAACATAAAAGTAAATAGATAGTCCCTTCGCAGAGGGAAGCAGTGATTTGCAGAGGTGCCAGAGCTCAAGTTTTTAAAACAGAGGTAAATGATATTTTGAGATATGCACCCTTCTCATTTACTTCACGACCATCAGTTATCAATATCTTCCGTGCTAAGCACGCTAGTGGCGATTCCCAAGCGATGAAAGTAAAGGTTTTGACTCCATTGGGAGTTTTTGTTTGATTATTTGTAAGCTTTTTCTGTTTGCAGTTTGGGACTGGGCATCCCTATTACCGCCCTTTTCTCGTGCGATGGCGAGTGAATAAACACTTGACCTGAGAATAACCCGCTTAGCAGGGAAGATACCGACCACCTCTTGTCATTCCATGAACGATCCAGGCACACAAAAGGATATTTTTTTAGAAGTCTTTAGAAGTGGCACATGCAAATTTACTTAGGATGGCAGGGTAATACCACATATAGGTAGGTATGGTGGACTCATCTGGAATAACTTTGGGTTCAAGGTTTTTGATGTACAAGCAGAATTCCCACTTAGTACAGGTGAAGGCTGGCAATTATATTAAGAAGTGGCCAGCTAGAGAGCAACAACGGTCATAAACATGCATTATGCATAAGTAACATTGGACACTAGCATGAGTAGGATATGAACACCATGAACATAAATATCATAGAGGCTATGTTGGTTTTGATTCAACTACATGCATGAACATGTGCCAAGTCAAGCCACTTGAACATTCAAAGGAGGATACCATATCATCACACTGCATCACAATCATTTTAACGCAATGTTGATATCCAAGATAAATCATTATCCACTCCCAGCTACTTATGCATGGCATGAAAAACTATAATCTCTAATTGTCATTGCAAACATGTGTTAATCATAATGGGCTGAATCATGGATACTAGGTTAAACATATTTACACAAACAGAACAAGTCGAGTTCATACCAGTTTCTCTCTGCCACGGCCAGTTCATCGAATGGTGTCATTATTGCCTTTCACTTGCACGACTGAACGATGTGAAAATAATAATAGTGCAAGAGTGCCATGGACTAAGCTGGAATCTGCAAAACATTTTATTCAACAGGAGAAGACAAGGTAAATTGGGCTCTTTATTAGATCATCAGTTATTCATATGAGAGCCACTCAACATTTTCATCATGGTCTTCTCCTTGGTACAACTCAAATAAAAAGAAGAGAAATTCAGAGAAACACACTAAAATATTTTTGGACTTTTTGGTTTTCTTAAACAAGCAAATAAAACGGGAAAAGCAAAAATGAGAAAAACTATTTACATGGGAAAGCTCCCAACAAGCAAAAGAAGAACAAGGAAATCTTTTTGGATTTTCTTTTTAATATTTCTACTAAGCATGCATAGAAAGTAAACTAACTGCAACTGATTTTTTTGGTTTTTCTAAAGTTTTTCAAACACACAAGAAGAAAGCAAGAAGAATAAAATTTAAGCATGGATGATACAATGAAAAAGTGTGAACACCGACAAATGAAAATAAGTGGACATGAATGCAATGTCGGTGAGAACACATACTCCCCCAAGCTTAGGCTTTTGGCCTAACTTGGTAGTCGATCAGTAACCTTGATGTAGTAGTTGGCGTGTAGCTCATGGAGGCTCTTGGTGCAGATGCCTCGGCCTGCTGTGCTGCCTCCACTACTGCGTTGTGAGCTCAGGTCTCGCTCTAAAGAACAAAATATCTTCCTTTGTTGTGATAGTCAAAAAGAGAAGGCGTGGGCAAATATGTGTGCACAACAGATTTTTGGTTAAACAATAGATTGTAAGTGAAGTTATCAAGCTTTCCTTTAAGGATCTTATGATCTTTTAAGGTTTCCAAATCTAAATATTGCGTGGGTAGGATAGGGTCAAAGGGTAAAGGTGAAACACCTAGCCCTCGTGCTAAATGTGTGGCATATATTCCACCATAGAAATAGCCACTGTTAGCGTTGTGCTGAAGTCTGCATGCAACAATTGCTCCAAGGTTATAATTCCTTTCACCGGTGAGAGCGGTGCGTATGAGGCTCAAGTCTGGAGCACAAAGTGTACTACAATCTTGCTTGCCTACTATACATTTCCCGTTAAATAATGCAAAGTACTGAATTGCGGGAAAATGAATGCTCTTTATTCTACCTTGTGTCACTCCCCTCGTCTCACCGTAACAAAGACTAGTTAAGAATAATTGGAACTCAGCCCTTGGCGGTTCGTCAAGCGAACCCCAGACTGGGAGTTTGCAATGGTGAGCAAAATTTTCTCGTGAGATGGTAAATGGATTATCATAAAGCATAAATGACACCCTAGTATCACGGGGATGGAATTTAAATCCTTTGGCAAACGATTCAGTAAGAATATGGCATTGTTCGCACTTATCTGAAATGTAGGGACCGAGACCGGCATTGTGAACATATTGCCCAAATTCCTCCTTAATGCCCACACACATCATATACTCATCGCAAGGCCATAAGCATGTTTTGGTGGCAGCATCTCATGTGGAACTTTCACTTGGTTCAACATATGACCGGCGAGTGGAGCTGTCACTAGAAGATGCCCCCGAGGATTGCCTCCTCGAAGAACTCCTTCCAAAAAGGTTCATCGTGTTCACGTACAATTTTCTGAAAATTTTTGAGTGACAAAAATTTGTCAATAAAACTTTATTAAATTGATAGCAACTACTCATAGGGATACATAGAGGCCATAGCAAGAATTCAAACTACTTAAAACACTAAGAATTCAACATGCAAGCTCATCTACAACAGCACCAAGAGTAGCTAATTATTCATAATATAAACCACTAAAACAAAAACTAATTGGACAAACGATGGAGTCAGATACCAAGCAACAATCCCCCGAAACAGTTTCGGAAATGGAGCTTCGAGCAAAGAGATCGAAATCCGCGGGTTTGAGAGCAAGAACACGGGAGAGAAAGCAATGGAGATTTTTTTCTAGAGGTAAGTGATGATGTGGTATGAAGAGATAAGTGAGGGGACCCACGTGGGTACCACAACCCACCAGGGCGCACCTGGGGGTCCCAGCACGCCCAGGTGGGTTGTGCCCACCTGGTGCACCTCCCTCTGATATTATTTGCACCAAAATTTCAGAAATATTCAGAAAAAATTGTATTCAATTTTCAAGGCATTCTGAGAACTTTTATTTTTGGGTCATTTTTTTATTGCACGGGAAAATCAGAAAACAGACAAAACATGGCATTTTATTTTATTTAACTAACAAAAACATAAAACAAAAGGTAGGGACAGAAAGTAGTGCTTACTAAATTCATCAACTTCATACCTCTCAAAAATGATCCATTAATAAGGTTGATCAGGTCTTATTAACAACCACTTTCGATTAGCATGAAACCGAAGAATTTTCGTAAATCACTAAGTTACCTCAATGGGGATATGAATGTCCCCAACAATAAGCATTTCATATTTCTTTTTGACAGTAGGTAGAGGTATTTGAAAACTTCCAATAGTGATTGACGGAGATTTTTCAATAACATTAATACCATTCACTTGGAATTGTTTCTTCGGAAAGTGCATTGTATGCTCATTACCATTGATATGAAAAGTGACCTTGCTTTCACTGCAATCAATAACAACCCCTGCAGTATTCAAGAAGGGTTTACCAAGGATAACCAAAATGTTGTCGTCCTCGGGCATCTCAAGTATAACAAAGTCAGTCAAAATAGTAACATTAGCAACAACAACGGGCACATCCTCACAGATACAGATAGGTATGGCAGTTGATTTGTCAGCCATTTGCAAAGATATTTCAGTAGGTGTGAGTTTATTCAAATCAAGTCTTTTATATAAAGAGAAAGGCATAACACTAACACCAACTCCTAAATCACAGAAAGTAGTTTTCACATAATTCTCTTTGATGGAGCAAGGTATAGTTGGTATTCCTGGATCTCCAAGTTTTTTTGGTACTCCATCTTTAAAAGTATAATTAGCAAGCATAGTGGAGATTTCAGCTTCCGGTATTTTTCTCTTATTAGTGATGATGTCTTTCATATACTTTGCATAAGGAGGCATTTTCAAGATATTAGTCAAGCGAGTACGCAAAAAGACTGGCCTCAGCATTCCAGCAAAGCATTCAAATTCTTCATCATCATTCTTTTTAGTTGACTTAGGTGGAAAAGGCATAGGTTTTTGAACCCACGGTTCCCTTTCTTTACTGTGTTTTCTAGCAATGAAGTCTCTTTTATCATACCTTTTATTCTTAGGTTGTGGGTTATCAAGATCAGCAGGTGGTTCTATCTCAACATCATTGTCTGGTTCTTTATTATTTGTTTGAGTATTTTTCATGAGCACCAGCATTATCTTTTTCATTATCACTAGGTGAGTGTTCATTACCAGACTGAGTTTCAACATCAGAGATAGAAGTTTCATTATCATTGTCAGGAGGTTTCTCTATTTCAGGTTCACTAGGAGCATGTGAAGTCCTATCATTTTTCTTTTTCTTTTTAGAAGGACTAGGTGTAGTGATGTTGTTCCTTTGTGAATCCCGTTCTATTCTTTTTGGGTGTCCCTCGGGATAAAGTGGTTCCTGAGTCATTTTACCTCCTTTAGTTTCAACTCTAACAGCAAAGTCATGTATATTATTATTCATTTCATCAAGCAACTCTCTTTGAGATTTAGCAACTTGTTCTAACTGAGTTTGAACCATATATGCATGCTTTCCAACACCTCTAACATCATTTGATATTCTAAATAACAAGTTACTCACTACAAAAAAAAGACACATCCGTGTCATTTTGGGCCGAACGAATTTTTTTCTGTCATACTTATGACACTTCTATGATGATAATTGTGACAAAACCTGGTATCATCATAGATGTGGTGGGCTCCTACTTCTATGACAACAAATCATGACAGAAAATGGGCTTTTCGTCCTAGGCGGGCCGGAGACGCAGCTGCATGACATTCTTTGGGCCGTTCATGACGGAAAAACCTGTGGTAGAAGCGAGGGCGAGGAAAATTTCGGGGAGTTCCCGGTTACGGTGGGTGGTCGGGTGCCGAGCGATGCGCGTTTCTCTCGTACACGTACGCGCATGTGTGTGAGGCGTTGGGCTCTAACTGAACCCGAGTGATTGCACTAGCTATGTTACTGAACCCGAGTGATTCCTTTGCTACTGCTGCTAACTGAAGCCGATCGATGCTACCTTTGGATGAACAGTGAGCGTTGCTGGGGGGGTTGGATTAACAGTTCCCGGTGGGGGTGGATGAACAGGACCCCATGGTGTTGCCTCTGGATGAACAGGACCCCGATTGATCGAGTCGGTTGGGGCTGGATGAACAGGACCACATGGAGGGCTGGATGAATTGGACGACCCCGTGGAGGGCTGGATGAACACTAGACAGTGGAGGGCTGGATGAACAGTAGCCCGTGGAGGGGTGGTTGAATAGGAGCCCGTGGAGAGGGCTGGTTGAACAGTAGCCGGTGGAGTAGCGCGTGGTGGAGGCTGGATGAATAGGAGCCCGTGGATGAACAGTCACAGGTGGAGGCTAGAGGAGGTCGACAGTGGATGAACAGTAGCCCATGGAGGCTGGAGGGGGTCGATGGTGGAGATGAATAGTATCCTGTGGAGTCCCGTTTTGCGATACGCCACACCCCTAACCGATGAACAGGACCCCCGTTACGACCGTAGCGCTCCAACACAAGTCTGTTTCCTCCGTTTTGCGGTACGCCACACCCCTCCCGATCAACATGACCCCATTTCGACCGTAGGAGGTCCAACACATGTCTGTTTCCTCTGTTTTGCGGTACGCCAGACCCCTCCCAATGAACAGGATCCCGTTTCGACCGTGGCCAGTCGAACACAAGGTTGTTTCCTCCGTTCTGCGGTACGCCAGGCCTCGTTTCCATCGGCTGTTCCGTCCAAGCCGGTTGGCTCCCACGTGTTCCGTTGCCTCCCGATGAACACGACGCATTCCGTTGCCTCCCCATGAACACGACGACGACACAATTTCTCCGTTCCAACCCAGCCATGTATACGAGCCCTGGCCGTACGTATGCGCGAGTAGGCGTTCGAGACCCCGCTCGTATGTACGTATGTGGCCGTATTTTCTTTCTTTCACACTGGCCGCTGTACGTACGTGTACATGCTACATGCGCGCCTCAACTATGACACGTGCGCGCTCTACATCGACCAGTATGTACATACACGTTCGCGACCAGAATAACAACGCTACAAACGATTCGACCAGATGGGTCCCGACTGTCAGGCACTTCCTTGCGTGCGAAGATATAGCTGGTGGGTCCCGACAGCCAGGGGGGTGAATCGTTTTTTTTGCCCGAACGCACTTCCTTGCGTGCGAAGATGTAGCTGGTGGGTCCTAGCAGTCAGGGGGCAATGTTTTTTTGGCGAAATACGATGGCCCATCCGGTGGGTCCCCGCTGTCAGGTGCAGGAATAATTATTTTGCACGTAATGAGGAGGCACATCCCTGCGGCTGCCCTGGACCCAGCTGTCAGCCTCTCCACGTACAGTACTCTTCCGATGGAAGTCGGTCGTTGACCACATTGACCACGCCGCGCCGAGAGCTCCAAGGCGGTGGACGACGGCGAGGCCTAGGAAGGGGACGACGCTGAGCGAGGGAAGACGCGGCAGTGGATGCCCACGCGGAGAGGAGTACGAGGGTTCACTGATTCGGCTGCGGTGTGAGGCTGCCGTCGCCGTAGAATAACAGGGGGTGTGGGTGAGTAGAGGGATGGCCTGGCCAGCGGTGGGAGTAGTAGGGGGCCATGAGGCCTCCGCGGCATCGCAGCCGGCCACGGGAGGCAGGAGCACGAGGCACGACCGACGCTCGTTTGGGCGGCTGGAGCAAGAAGACCAGAGGTTGAAGAAGCACTACGACCGTTGGATGGACATCGTACGGTCACTGGAGCTAGAATCTTGCATATTGAATAAGTTGACAAAGCCCTCCGTCCCCGTCAACTTAGTAGGCCCACAAGTTAGCCTCCCACTATACTGGGTCCCAGCTAGTAGGGGGAGTATTCATTTTTTGTGCGTAATAAGGAGGCACTTCCTTGCGTGCGAAGATATAGCTGGTGGGTCCGAGATGTCAGCGGTGGTAACATTTTTTTTGCGAAATACAGAGGCCCTTTCGGTGGGTCCCAGATGTCAGGTGGAGGAATCATTATTTTGCGTGTAATAAGGAGGCATTTCCTTGTGTGCGGCCGTGGAACCAACTGTCAGCCTCTCCACGTACACTCCACTTCAGATGCATGTCGGTCATTGACCACGTTGACCAGGCCACGCCGAGAGCACCAGGGCGGTGGACGACGGCGAGGCCTAGAAAGGGAACGACATGGATCCAGGGAAGACTCGACAGTTGTTTCCCACGCGGAGGGGAGTATGATTGTACGAGGGTTTACTGGTTCGTCTGCCGTCGCCGGAGAATAACAGCAGGTGTCGGTGAGTAGAGGGATGGCTAGGCCAGCGATGGGAGTACGGTGGGGCGGTGAGGCCTGGGCAGCAGCACAGCCGGCCGCAGGGAGGAGGGAGCAGGCAGTCCCACCGGCGCTTGTTTGAGCGGCTGGAGCAGGAAGAGTAGAGATTGAAGAAGCACGACGGTCGTTGGATGGACATCCAACAGTCACTGCTTGTGCGTCAACCTTTTTTTGGAAAGCCTCAAATCTGTGGAAAACATCATACAACCCATCTGCCATTATTTCTAATAATTTACATCCCATTTGCTAATTCTAAAGGTTTTTTTGGAGCCCATATCCTTTTTGTTAGCATTACAGCCCATATTGTGGCCGCGGTTAAAAAATTATACGAAATTTTGCATATTTCGGTGCAGTCCGAACTGTTTTTAATCCCGAAATTTCGAGTCACATTCCAACTGGTTTTAAAAATAAATTTATATCTATATAAAATCCAACAATTTGTCCACGCATAAAAATCAATGCAATTTAAAATCTTGAAATGAAAAAAAGAAATTTGAAACTAATTGCCGGTTTGATGTGTTTTAAAAATGTACAACCCATTTCTCATTACTCATAGGCCATTTTCTCGGCCAGCCGAATGAAGCTCTCCTCGTCTTGAAAGATTTGCAGCCCAACAGGCCTGACAAAGCGACTTACTTGGCAAATCACAAACAAACTAGGCTGTGGCCGTGGACCCAGCTGCGACCGTGGACCCAACTGTCAGCCTCTCCATGTACAGTACTCTTCCGATGGAAGTCGGTCATTGACCACATTGACCACGCCGCGCCGAGAGCACCAAGGCGGTGGACGACGGCGAGGCCTAGGAAGGGGACGACACGGAGCCGGGGAAGACGCGGCAGTGGATACCCACGCGGAGATGAGTACGAGGGTTCACTAGTTCAGCTGCGGTGTGAGGCTGTCATTGCCGCAGAATAACAAGGGGCGTGGGTGAGTAGAGGGATGGCCTGGCCAGCGGTGGGGGTAGTAGGGGCGATGAGGCCTCCGCAACATCGCAGCCGGCCACGGGAGGCAGGAGCACGAGGCACGACCGGCGCTGGTTTGGGCGGCTGGAGCAAGAAGAACAGAGGTTGAAGAAGCACTACGGCCGTTGGATGGACATCGTATGGTCACTGGAGCTAGAATCGTGCATATTGACTAAGTTGACAAAGCCCTCCGTCCCCGTCAACTTAGTAGGCCCACAAGTCAGCCTCCCACTATACTGGGTCCCAGCTAGCAGGGGGAGTATTCATTTTTTGTGCGTAATAAGGAGGCACTTCCTTGCGTGCGAAGATATAGCTGGTGGGTCCGAGATGTCAGCGGCGGTAACGCTTTTTCATGAAATACAGAGGCCCTTTCGGTGGGTCCCAGATGTCAGGTGGAGGAATCATTATTTTGCGCGTAAGAAGGAGGCATTTCCTTGCGTGCGGCCATGGACCCAGCTGTCAGTCTCTCCACATACAGTCCACTTCAGATGCATGTCGGTCGTTGACCATGTTGACCAGGCCGCGCCAAGAGCACCAGGGCGGTGGACGACGGCGAGGCCTAGGAAGGGAACGACACGGAGCCAGGGAAGACTCGACAGTTGTTTCCCACACGGAGGGGAGTGATACGTCCATTTTGCATCATGCTTTTATATCGATATTTATTGCATTAGGAGATCTTATATTGACTCTTTCCTATGTTATGATAAATTGCAATTGCTCCAATGACTGAGATTATAGTTTGTTAGTTTTCAATGAAGTTTATGATTCATACTTGAAATTGTGATTGCATTGTTACTCTAGCATAAGAGATCATATGACAAGAATTATATAAGTTGTTGTTCTAAGAATGATCATGCCCTCATGTCCGTATTTTATTTTTATCAACACCTCTATCTCTAAAATGTGGACATATTTTTTGATTTCGGCTTTCGCTTGAGTACAAGCGAGGTCTAAGCTTGGGGGAGTTGATACGTCCATTTTGCATCATGCTTTTATATCGATATTTATTGCATTATGGGCTGTTACTACACATTATGTCACAATACTTATGCCTATTCTCTCTTATTTTACAAGGTTTACATAAAGAGGGAGAATGTCGGCAGCTAGGATTCTGGGCTGGAAAAGGAGCAAATATTAGAGACCTATTATGCACAGCTCCAAAAGTCCTGAAGCTTCATAGAAGTCATATTCAGAATATATAAAAAATACTGAGCGCAAGAAGTTCACCTGGGGGGCACACCCTGCCCACGAGGGTGGGGGCGCGCCCCCTACCTCGTGGTCCCACTGGTGGCCCTCCGATGACCATCTTCTGCTATATGGAGTCTTTCGATGAGGAAAAAAATCATAAGCCATCTTTCCGGACGAGACTCCGCCGCCACGAGGCGGAACCTTGGCGGAACCAATCTAGGGCTCCGGCGGAGCTGTTCTGCTGGGGACACTTCCCTCCGGGAGGGGAAATCATCGCCACCGTCATCACCAATGCTCCCCTCATCGGGAGAGGGCAATCTCCATCAACATCTTCACCAACACCATCTCCTCTCAAAACCCTAGTTCATCTCTTGTATCCAATTCTTGTCTCCAAGTCCAGGATTGGTACTTGTGGGTTGCTAGTAGTGTTAATTACTCCTTGTAGTTGATGCTAGTTGGTTTATTTGGTGGAAGATCATATGTTCAGATCCTATATGCATATTAATACCACTCTGATTATGAACATGAATATGCGTTGTGAGTAGTTACGTTTGTTCCTGAGGACATGGGAGAAGTCTTGCTATTAGTAGTCATGTGAATTTGGTATTTGTTCGATATTTTGATGAGATGTATGTTGTCTCTCCTCTAGTGGTGTTATGTGAACGTCGACTACATGACACTTCACCATTATTTGGGCCTATAGGAAGGCATTGGGAAGTAATAAGTAGATGATGGGTTGCTAGAGTGACATAAGCTTAAACCCTAGTTTATGCGTTGCTTCGTAAGGGGCTGATTTGGATCCACATGTTTCATGCTATGGTTAGGTTTGCCTTAATACTTTTGTTGTAGTTGCGGATGCTTGAAATAGAGGTTAATCATAAGTGGGATGCTTGTCCAAGTAAGGACAGTACCTAAGCACCGGTCCACCCACATACCAAATTATCTTAGTACCGAACGCGAATCATATGAACGTGATGAAAACTAGCTTGACGATATTCCCATGTGTCCTCGGCAGCGCTTTACATCATATAATAGTTTGTCCAGGCTTGTCCTTTGCTACAAAAAGGATTGGACCACCTTGCTGCACTTTATTTACTTTTGTTACTTGCTACTCGTTACGAATTATCTTATCACAAAACTATCTGTTACCTATTATTTCAGTGGTTGCAGAGAATACCTTGCTGAAACCCGCTTATCATTTCCTTCTGCTCCTCGTTGGGTTCGACACTCTTACTTATCGAAAGGACTACGATAGATCTCCTATACTTGTGGGTCATTAAGACTCTTTTCTGGCGCCATTGTCGGGGAGTGAAGCGCCTTTGGTAGGTGGAATTTGGTAAGGAAAAATATATATAGTGTGCTGAAATTTACTGTCACTTGTTACTATGGAAAGTAATCCTCTAAGGGGCTTGTTCGGGTTGTCTTCACCCCGACCAGTAGAGAAAATAGTTGTTCCTCAACCTACCGAACCTACTGAAAATGAAAATGTCTGCTTTGAAATTCCTTCGGGTATGTTAGAAAAACTGCTAGTTAATCCTTTTGCAGGAGATGGAACAAAGCATCCTGATGAGCACCTAATATATGTGGATGAAGTTTGTGGATTATTTAGGCTTGCAGGTGTGTCCAGAGATGTTATTAAGAAGAAGGTCTTCCCTTTATCTTTTAAGGGAGATGCATTGACATGGTATAGGCTATGTGATGATACAGGGTCACGGAACTACAAACGATTGAAATTGGAATTTCATCAGAAGTTTTATCCTATGCATCTTGTTCATCATGATCGCAGTTATATATATAATTTTTGGCCTCGCGAAGGAGAAAGCATCGCTCAATCTTGGGGGAGGCTTAAATCAATGTTATATTCATGCCCCAATCAGAAGCTCTCAAGAGAAATGATTATTCAAAATTTTTATGCTCGGCTTTCTGATAACAACCGCACCATGCTCGATACTTCTTGTGCTGGCTCTTTTATGATGAAGACCATTGAATTCAAATGGGATTTATTGAAAAGAATTAAATGCAACTCTAAAGATTAGGACCTCGACGAAGGTAAGGAGTCAGGTATGATACCTAAGTTTGATTGTGTTAAATCTTTTGTGGATACCGATGTTTTCCGTAAATTTAGCACTAAATATGGACTTGACTCTGAAATAGTAGCTTCTTTCTGCGAATCTTTTGCTACTTATGTTGGTCTCCCTAAGGAGAAGTGGTTTAAATATCATCCTCCCATAGAAGTAAAAATAGCTGCACCTATTAAAGTTGAAGAAAAGACTGTCACTTATAATGATCCTATTGTTCCTACTGCTTATGTTGAGAAACCACCTTTTCCTGTTAGGATAAAATATCATGCTAAAGCTTCAACTGTGGTTCGTAAAAGCAATATTAGAACATATACGCCTCCTGAGCAAGTTAAAGTTGAACCTAATATTTCTATTGTTAAAGATCTCTTGTATGATAATATTGATGGGCATGTTATTCATTTCTGTGATGAGACTGCTAGAATTGCTAAACCTTGTGCTAAAGATAAACATAGAACCGTGGTAGGCATGCCTGTTATTTCTGTTAAAATAGGAGCTCATTGTTATCATGGCTTGTGTGATATGGGTGCTAGTGCTAGTGCAATACCTATTGACTTATACAGAGAAATTATGCATGATATTGCACCTGCTAAATTAGAAGATATTGATGTCACAATTAAACTTGCTAATAGATATACTATTTCACCAATGGGAATAATTAGAGATGTTGAAGTCTTGTGTGGAAAACTAAATATCCTGTTGATTTTCTTGTTCTTGGTTCCCCACAAGATAGCTTTTGTCCCATTATATTTGGTAGACCCTTGTTGAACACAGTTAATGCTAAGATAGATTGCAAAAAGGATGTTGTTACTATGGGTTTAGGTGATATTTCTCATGAATTTAACTTTTCTAAATTTCGTAGACAACACCATGAAGAGGAATTGCCTAGTAAAGATGAAATTATTGGTCTTGCTTCTATTGCCGTACCTCATAGTGATCCTTTATAACAATATTTGCTAGACCATGAAAATGATATGTTTATGAATGAAAGAAGGGAAATAGATGAAGTATTCTTTAAACAGGAACCCATCCTGAAACACAATTTGCCTGTTGAAATCCTAGGAGATCCTCCTCCACCCAAGGGTGATCCCGTGTTTGAGCTTAAACCATTACCTGATACGCTTAAATATGCTTATCTTGATGAAAATAAGATATATCCTGTTATTATTAGTGCTAACCTTTCAGAGCATGAAGAAGAGAGATTATTGAAAACTCCGAAGAAGCATCGTGCTGCTATTGGATATACTCTCGATGATCTTAAGGGCATTAGTCCCACACTATGTCAACACAAAATAAATTTGGAGAAAGATGCCAAACCAGTTCGTGATCACCAACGACGGCTGAATCCTAAGATGAAAGAAGTGGTAAGAAAGGAAATACTAAAGCTCCTTGAGTCATGTATAATTTATCCTGTTGCTGATAGTCAGTGGGTAAGTCCTGTCCATTGTGTCCCTAAAAAGGGAGGTATTACTGTCGTTCCTAATGATAAAGATGAATTGATTCCGCAAAGAATTATTACAAGTTATAGGATGGCAATTGATTTCCGCAAATTAAGGCTACTAAAAAAGATCATTACCCCTTACCTTTTATTGATCAAATGCTAGAAATATTATCCAAACATACACATTTTTGCTTTCTAGATGGTTATTCTAGTTTCTCTCAAATACCCGTGTCAGCTGATGATCAATCTAAGAGCACTTTTACTTGCCCGTTCGTTACTTTTGCTTATAGACGTATGCCTTTTGGCTTATGTAATGCACCCGCTACCTTCCAAATATGCATGATGGCTATATTCTCTGACTTTTGTGAAAAGATTTGTGAGGTTTTCATGGAAAATTTCTCTGTCTATGGATCCTCTTTTGATGATTGCTTAAGCAACCTTGATCGAGTTTTGCAGAGATGTGAAGAAACTAACCTTGTCTTGAATTGGGAGTCACTCTGGGCGTTCGGGTTTACCCGAAATTTCGGGTCGGGTAGTTCGGGTTTTTTGAAATTCGGGTTTTCAGAAACAACTCCCGAAATATCCCTAAAAAAACTAAAACCCAAAATATCGGGTACCCAAATTTTCGGGTTCGCGTTTGGGTAATCCCAAATTTCCCAACCTATGAACAAATGTACTTACTGATGTGATGTGATTATTTTCCCTCTTCTTCTATTAATTAATCTATATGAATGATGATTAATTTATACTTACAAATGCATCCATATTCTATTTGAGGTGAGAAAGAAACAGTGGCAGTTGCATCAGTATGGGTGTTAATTGCCTCAAGCTGCTACACCTACAGAGTACAGTAGCCTCAAGCTGCTACAGAGCCACACGCTTGCTAAAAACAGAGTACATTTGAGAGTAGTTTTTAGCAGGATAATTCAGCATGGCCAATGTCAGTTTTTAGCAGGAAAACTCAGCATGCCAAATCAGTTTTCAGCAGCATAACAACATGAAAAATGATGATTTTGAAGATCATAAGTGCATAACAGCATGACATTTTCAGCAACATAACAACATGAAAAATGATAATTTCGAACATCATAAGTGCATGACAGCATGACATTTACAGCAGCATAACAACATGAGAAATAGTAGTTTGCAGCAACACATTGCATGGCAATACTCAATCGCCACAATCTTAACATGATACATAGATCCACTTCTCAGCAAATAGTAGCAACTACCAACTAGCACAGGTGTTCACCATAACCCACAAGTACATCATGACAATGATTCAAATAACATAGTAGGCTACGAGCCACCAACCACGAGACATAGCATAACACAAAGTAGTTCAGTTTAGACATTTAGTAGCCACCACTTGAATCAGCCATGTATCATCAGCAACACTCCAACAACAGTTCACAAGCTCATGCTACAACAACAAGTGCGAGTTCATTGCATTATCATACAATTATATGAGGATATGTCAGTTGTCAACTTGCATGTCAAAACTTAAAATGTTATACCTTTAAGTAGATGTTTCAATGGTGGAGTTGAACTTGCTTCCTTCTGATTTGGAAGTGGAAGACAAGCTTTTGTCACTTTTATCTTGCAGTTTTCTTTGGGCCCAAATTCTTCAATTAACTCTGCAATGGAAACAATGAAATTATAACAGCTCCAAGATCAAGAGAACAAGAATAATAGAATACAATAGCTGGCGCATTTAGAAATCTGAGCAAATATTTCACATAAAGAAACAAGGAAGAAATCACTATTCTTTTTCCAAAAAGACAACAATGGTGTACCTTTTTCGATCATCGCCAACTCCTCCATATTTTCTTGAATGTCAATAGGTGTTCCCATTCTCAGCCAATCTTGTGCACACACTAGAGTTTCCAACATGAATGGAGTAAGGGATGTACGAAAGTCATCTAAAATACGCCCACTTGTGCTGAAAGCAGACTCTGATGCTACTGTTGAAATGGGTATAGCAAGCACATCACGGGCCAAGCATGCCAATACTGGAGATCGAGCAGCATTGTTCTTCCACCAAGCTAGAATGTCAACATTGCTCTCTATATCCTCGGTATCTTCAGCAAGATATTTGTCAAGTTCTGACTTGACATTCATACTCGAACCATTGTTCATCTTCAACTTCTTTTTTATAACATAAGTGAGCAAGGCTCCTCTGCCTCCCTTTGATTGTCTTGGTTCAAGTACTTGATTTGGTAATTCAGCTGGAGCATAAAGATCTCTATATTCATCAAATAAGTTATGGATACAAGCTTTAAGAGCTTCCCAAACATGCTGTCCCTTTTCCTCACCAAATATTTCATCAACAATAGCATTTGTGAACAACGATAGCTTGTATCTTGGATCAATAACTACAGCAACAAAAATCAGTAAATTGGTATTCTCCTTCTTCTCCTTCCCCCTTCCCTTTCCCCTCCCCTTCTCCTTCTCCTTCTCTCTGTCATTCGTGTCCTGCTCCTTTGTGTGCCAAAGCCCCCAGTACTTGTCAAATTTATCTTTCATTCTTTTCCCATTGCTGCTTGCAAAGTATTAGGACTGTTTATCCAAGCTTGAATCAACAAACGCACTTCTCCAATCTCATGAATGAATCTATTGGAAGTCACATGAAGAGTAGCAGAGACACGAACAGTAAGGTCATGAAAATGCTCCAAAAAAACTTCTAACTTCTTTGCATTCTCCCAATCTGATTCTTCAGGGCAACCAAAGCCATCATTCTCTTCGGAAAGATCATCAATGTAAAGGATATCCTCTTCAGCTAACCTTATGAACACCTTCTCATAAATATTGGCGGCTTTGAGCATGAGAAAAGTTGAGTTCCATCTGGTCGGGACATCAATCTTCAGAGATGCCTTGCTGTTCATCTTTTCTTCCTCGGCAATCTCCTTAAACTTGACCACTCTTGAACCACCATTTCTAATATACCTAACATCAGCTCTAACACGCTTCACAGAGACATCCACTTCTTTTATGCCATCTTGGATAATAAGGTTAACAATGTGCGCATCACACCTCATGTGCAGGAACTTGCCATTAGCTATGTTTGTTTTGTTTAGCTGCCTCCTCAAATAAGAAATGCCACCATCATTGTTAGTTGCATTGTCAACAGTTACAGTCATTACTCTCTCCAAACCCCATTCAGTCAAGGATCTAACCAAGTTTTTCCCGATCTCATCTCCCTTATGCCCCTTCACCAAGAAAAAACCAATGATTTTCTTATGGAGACTCCAAGATTCATCAATAAAACTTGCTGTTACAGTCATATATCCATCTAGCTGCTGAGAAGTCCAACAATCTGTTGTTAGGCAAACTCGCTGACAAGAATCCTTGAAGAATTTCTTCAGCTTGGCCTTCTCTCGAAAGAATAGGCGCACAGTGTCTCTGCTGCAGGTTCTTCTAGATGGCGGTTTGAAACGTGGGCAAGCTTTGGACATAAATTTCCTAAAGCCCGGCTTCTCGCCGAAACAAAAAGGCAACTCATCTTGAATGACCATTTCAGCAAAAGCTTCCCTCAGATCATCAGGATCAAACCTCCAGGTCCCAACACCTTCTCCTTGAGTTATTTGCAAAGTGGACTGCTTCGGATCTTTGGCCATCTTGTGAGGGTTGCTCTTGCACACATCAAAGTGTCTGATCAAGGATGAAGTACCATGATCCTTTGTGTCGGCCTTCAATTCACGTTTGCAATATTTGCATTTACCAGCCTTCACCACATTATTCTTATCCTTAATCTTATCGAAATGGTCCCACATCTTTGATCGTGGTGCCATCTTCCTCCTTCCCTGACCTAAGTGACCTTTCTTACTATCCTTCTCATTCTCCAAATCAACGACCCCAGTGGCAGATTGCTCTTGAGAAGTTAGTTCTGAACCACGAAATTGCTCCTTGGAAGATGGTTGTGAACCAGAACATTCAGGCGATACAATTGTGCTGTGAGTGGCCATATGACTAGTGCCCACTTCCTCCATCTCTATCATCGGTGACATCTCTATGTGCTGATCATCATCATGTTGAGTCATCTGTAAGAAAAAAAGTAGCAACATCACTCACTTTGGTATAATTGTAAACAGTTGCACTAACATACAAGAAGCATGTAAATATTTCAAGATTTCAGTCACAGATTGTAAACATATAATTGTAAACACTTGCACTAACATACAGCTGCAGTCACATATTTTGAACTCCAAAAACTTGCACTAACATACAAGAAGCATGTAAATTTCAAGATTTCAGTCACATTTAATTCTGGAACAGGTTTTCTTAACTTCATACAACAACAATCATGCAACATCAGGATCATTTTAACAAGTCAAGTAGTCAACAACAACAATAACAACAACATTCATGCATAACAACATCAGGATCAGAGTAAGCTTTTAACAACAAGTCAAAAACAGTAGAACACCAACATCCTTCACTCACTTCACTGCTTTGATGGCCAGTAGAGGAATAAAAGAACATATGTAGAGGAATAGAAACAATAACAGTAGAGGAATAGGAACATATGTACGATATACCTTGCAAGATCCTTCGCTGCTTCGATGGCCAGCGACCAAGGTCCTTCCCGCCGACGATGCAACACCAGGGACGGGGATGTGGGCCAGCGATCAGGAGTCCGGGACGGGGGACGGCGGAACAGGACGGCGGACGGCGGAACAAGACGGCGGGACGGCGGGACAGCAGGCGGCGGGACGGCGGGACGGTGGGCGGCGCGACGACGGGATGGCCGAGCGGCGACTGAGACTAGTGGGCTTGCGGCCACGACCGGTGAGGAGTTGGCGTCTGTGGCGGCTAGGGTAGACAGGCGGGCAGCCGGCACTCCGGCAGGGCAGTGTGGCCTGTGGCGGCTAGGGTAGGAACAGTGCCATCGGGGTCAGGGAAGAGTGAGTGGGGATTCTGGCCTTCTAGAGAAAGTGGGGACTGGGAAGGAGTTGGCATCGCTGGGGAGTGGGGACTGAGAAGGCCGAAACTAGGCCAAGGTTAATGGGCTAGGGGGTAAGGCTGAAATTATTTCGAGTTTTCATATTGGCCACCCGAGAAATGCGTTTGGGTTTTGGGTTCGGGTTATACAGGTTCGGGCTTCGTGTTTTTTGGGTTTGGGCTTCGGGTTCGGGAAAAAACGCCCAGGGTGAATTGGGAGAAGTGCCACTTTATGGTTAATGAAGGTATTGTCGTGGGGCATAAAGTTTCTGAAAGAGGTATGATACGTCTCCAACGTATCTATAATTTTTTATTGTTCCATGCTATTATATTATCAACCTTGGATGTTTTATATGCATTTATATGCTATTTTATATGATTTTTGGGACCAACCTATTAACCCAGAGCCTAGTGCCAGTTTCCGTTTTTACCTTGTTTTAGAGTATCGCAGAAAAGGAAAATCAAACGGAGTCCAATTGACCTTAAACTTCACAGAACTTATTTTTGGAAGAAAAGCAACCCGAGAGACTTGGAGTCCACGTAAGGGAAGCAGCGAGGAAGCCACGAGGCAGGGGGCGCGCCCTCCACCCTTGTGGGCCCCTCGTGGCTCCCCTGACGTACTTCTTCCGCCTATATATCTCCATATACCCTAAAACGATCCGGGAGCACAATAGATCGGGAGTTCCGCCGCCAGAAGCCTCCGTAGCCACCGAAAGCCAATCTAGACCCATTTTGTGCGGAGGGGGAATCCCTTTCTGGTGGCCACCTTCATCATCCCGGCGCTCTCCATGACGAGGAGGGAGTAGTTCTCCCTCGGGGCTGAGGGTATGTACCCGTAGCTATGTGTTTGATCTCTCTCTCTCTCTCTCGTGTTCTTGAGGTGATACGATCTTGATGTATCACGAGCTTTGCTATTATATTTGGATCCTATGATGTTTCTTCCCCCCTCTACTCTCTTGTAATGGATTGAGTTTCCCCTTTGAAGTTATCTTATCGGATTGAGTCTTTAAAGATTTGAGAACACTTGATGTATGTCTTGTCGTGCGTATCTGTGGTGACAATGGGATATCACGTGATCCACTTGATGTATGTGTTTGGTGATCAACTTGCGGGTTCCGCCCATGAACCTATGCATAGGGGTTGGCACACGTTTTCGTCGTGATTCTCCGGTAGAAACTTTGGGGCACTCTTTGAGGTTCTATGTGTTGGTTGAATAGATGAATCTGAGATTGTGTGATGCATATCCTATAATCATACCCACGAATACTTGAGGTGACATTAGAGTATCTAGGTGACATTAGGGTTTTTGTTGAGTTGTGTCGTAAGGTGTTATTCTAGTACGAACTCTAGGGCTGTTTGTGACACTTATAGGAATAGCCCAACGGATTGATTGGAAAGAATAACTTTGAGGTGGTTTTGTACCCTACCATAATCTATTCGTTTGTTCTCTGCTATTAGTGACTTTGGAGTGACTCTTTGTTGCATGTTGAGGGATAGTTATGTGATCCAATTATGTTATTATTGTTGAGAGGACTTGCACTAGTGAAAGTATGAACCCTAGGCCTTGTTTCCTATCATTGCAATACCGTTTATGCTCACTTTTACCATTAGTTACCTTGCTGTTTTTATATTTTCAGATTACAAAAACCATTATCTATTATCCATATACCACTTGTATCACCATCTCTTCGCCGAACTAGTGCACCTATACAATTTACCATTGTATTGGGTGTGTTGGGGACACAAGAGACTCTTTGTTATTTGGTTGCAGGGTTGCTTGAGGGAGACCATCTTCATCCTACGCCTCCTACAGATTGATAAACCTTAGGTCATCCACTTGAGGGAAATTTTCTACTGTCCTACAAACCTCTGCACTTGGAGGCCCAACAACGTCTACAAGAAGAAGGTTGTGTAGTAGACATCAAGCTCTTTTCTGGCGCCGTTGCCGGGGAGGTGAGTGCTTGAAGGTATATCTTTAGATCTTGCGATCAAGTCTTTTAGTTTCTTGTTTTATCACTAGTTTAGTTTATAAAAGAAAATTAAAAATGGAATTAAGTTTGCCTCATACGCTTTATCTTTTTGATATCTATCGTGAGAATAAGGATTTCGATAATTGTGCTCAAGTGCTAGAAGAAGAATGCATTAGAATGTTTGGCACTAAATATTTGAATGATGAGCATGATTGCAATTTTGTTAGTATGAATTCCTTGAATATCCATGATGCTAATGATATGCAAAGCCACAAGCTTGGGGAAGCTATGTTTGATGAAGATGATATTTTTTGCCCCCCAGCTTTGATGAGCAAATTTACTATGATGAAAGCATGCCTGCTATCTATGATGATTATTGTGATGACTTGTATGCTATAAAGAATAATGATATCCATGAAACTTGTCATCATGATTTTAGTTTTAAATTGGATTATGCCTCACATGATAATTATTTTGTTGAGTTTGCTCCCACTATTATTCATGAGAAGAATTTTGCTTATGTGGAGAGTAGAAAATTTTCTATGCTTGTAGGTCATGAAAAGAATGCTTTAGGTGCTGGTTATATTGTTGAATTCAGTCATGATGCTACTGAAAATTATTATGATGGAGGAACATATGCTTGTAGGAATTGCAATAGTATCAAGTTTCCTCTCTACGTGCTTAAAGTTTTGAAGTTATGCTTGTTTTGCCTTCCTATGCTAGTTGATTATTGTTCCCATAAGTTGTTTGCTCACAAAATCCCTATTCATAGGAAGTGAGTTAGACTTTAATGTGCTAGTAATATTCTTCATGATGCTCTCTTTATGTTACAATTCTTATCTTTTATGTGAGCATCGTTGAAATCATCATGCCTAGCTAGGGGCGTTAAACGATAGCGCTTGTTGGGAGGCAACCCAATTTTATTTTTGTTCCTTTCTTTTTGCTCCTGTTTAGTAATAAATAATTTATCTAGCCTCTGTTTAGATATGGTTTTATGTTTTTAATTAGTGTTTGTGCCAAGTAGAACCGTTGGGAAGACTTGGGGAAAGTCTTTGCGATCATGATGTAAAAACAGAAACTTTAGCGCTGACGAGAATTGCTGCCATTTGTTATTGGAGAGTGCTATTTAGTTAATTCTTTTATAAGATGATTAATAGACAAATTACTCACGTCCAGAAATTTATTTTAGAATTTTTGGGGTTCGAGAAGTTTGCGTTAGATACAGATTATTACAGACTGTTCTGTTTTTGACAGATTCTGTTTTTCGTGTGTTGTTTGCTTATTTTGATGAATCTATGGCTAGTAAAAGAGTTTATAAACCATAGATAAGTTGGAATACAGTAGGTTTAACACCAATATAAATAAGTAATGAGTTCATTACAGTAACTTGAAGTGGTCTTTTGTTTTCTTTCGCTAACAGAGCTTACGAGTTTTCTATTAAGTTTTGTGTTGTGAAGTTTTCAAGTTTTGGGTAAACATTCGATGGACTATGGAATAAGGAGTGGCAAGAGACTAAGCTTGGGGATTCCCAATGCACCCCAAGGTAATATTCAAGGACAACCAAGAGCCTAAGCTTGGGGATGCCCTGGAAGGCATCCCCTCTTTCATCTTCGTTCATCGGTAACTTTACTTGGAGCTATATTTTTATTCGCCACATGATATGTGTTTTGCTTGGAGCGTCATTTTATTTCATTTTGTTTTGCTTGCTGTTTGAATAAAGTATAAAGATCTGAAATTCTTAAATGTTAGAGAGTCTTCACATAGTTGCATAATTATTCAACTACTCATTGATCTTCACTTATATCTTTCGGAGTAGTTTGTTGTTTGCTCTAGTACTTCAATTATATCTTTTAGAGCATGGTGGTAGTTTTATTTTGAAGAAATATATGAACTGTCGTGCTTCACTTATATTATTTTGAGAGTCTTAGAACGGCATGGTAGTATGCTTTGGTTATGAATCTAGTCCTAATATGATAGGCATCCAAGATGGGTATAATAAAAACTTTCATATAAGTGCATTGAATACTAAGAGAAGTTTGATACTTGATAATTGTTTTGAGATATGGAGATAGTGATATTAAAGTTGTGCTAGTTGAGTACTTGTGAATTTGAGGAATACTTGTGTTGAAGTTTTCAAGTCCCATAGCATGCACGTATGGTTAACGTTATGCAACAAATTTGAAACATGGGGTGTTCTTTGATTGTCTTCCTTATGAGTGGCGGTCGGGGACGAGCGATGGTCTTTTCCTACCAATCTATCCCCCTAGGAGCATGCGCATAGTGCCAAGGTTTTTGATGACTTGTAGATTTTTGCAATAAGTATGTGAGTTCTTTATGACTAATGTTGAGTCCATGGATTATACACACTCTCAGCCTTCCATCATTGCTAGCCTCTTCGGTACCGTGCATTGCCCTTTCTCACATTGAGAGTTGGTGCAAACTTCGCCGGTGCATCCAAACCCCGTGATATGATACACTCTGTCACACATAAACCTCCTTATATCTTCCTCAAAACAGCCATCATACCTACCTATTATGGCATTTCCATAACCATTCCGAGATATATTGCCATGCAACTTTCCACCGTTCCGTTTATTATGACACGCATCATCATTGTCATATTGCTTTGCATGATCATGTAGTTGACATCGTATTTGTGGCCAAGCCACCATTCATAATTTTTCATACATGTCACTCTTGATTCATCGCAATCCCGGTACACCGCCGGAGGCATTGATATAGAGTCATACTTTTTTCTAGTATCGAGTTGTAATCATTGAGTTGTAAATAAATAGAAGTGTGATGATCATCATTTTCTAGAGCATTGTCCCAAGTGAGGAAAAAAAAAAGGAAAGGCCATAAAAAAAGAGAAGGCCAAAAAAAAAGAGAAAGGCCATAAAAAAGAGAAGGCCCAAAAAAATGAGAGAAAAAGAGAGAAGGGACAATGCTACTATCCTTTGCCACACTTGTGCTTCAAAGTAGCACCATAATCCTCATGATAGAGAGTCTCTGGTTTTTTCACTTTCATATACTAGTGGGAATTTATCATTATAGAACTTGGCTTGTATATTCCAACAATGGGCCTCCTCAAGTGCCCTAGGTCTTCGTGAGCAAGCAAGTTGGATGCACACCCACTTAGTTTCTTTTGTTGAGCTTTCATACATTTATAGCTCTAGTGCATCCGTTGCATGGCAATCCCTACTCCTTGCATTAACATCAATCTATGGGCATCTCCATAACTCATTGATTAGCCTCGTTGATGTGAGACTTTCTCCTTTTTATCTTCTCCACATAACCCTCATCATCATATTCTATTCCACCCATAGTGCTAGGTCCATGGTTCGTGCTCATATATTGCGTGAAAGTTTATAGGTTTGAGATTACTAAAGTATGAAACAACTGCTTCAATTGTCATCGGGGTTGTGCATGATAAGAGCATTCTTGTGTGGTGAAAATGGAGCATGACCAAACTATATGATTTTGTAGGGATGAACTTTCTTTGGCCATGTTATTTTGAGAAGACATGATTGCTTAGTTAGTATGCTTGAAGTATTGTTGTTTCTATGTCAATATTGAACTTTTGTCTTGAATCTTATGGATCTGAACATTTATGCCAAAATAAAGAAGAATTACTTAGAGAAATATGTTAGGTAGCATTCTACATCAAAAATTCTGTTTTTATCATTTACCTACTCAAGGACGAGCAGGAATTAAGCTTGGGGATGCTGATACGTCTCCAACGTATATATATTTTTTGATTGTTCCATGCTATTATATTATCAACCTTGGATGTTTTATATGCATTTATAAGATATTTTATATGATTTTTGGGACTAACATATTAACCCAGAGCCCAGTGCCAGTTTATGTTTTTACCTTGTTTTAGAGTATCGCAGAAAAGGAAAATCAAACGGAGTCCAATTGACCTGAAACTTCACGGAACTTATTTTTGGAAGGAAAGCAACCCGGGAGACTTGGAGTCCATGTAAGGGAAGCAACGAGGAAGCCACGAGGTAGGGGGCGCGCCCTCCACCCTCGTGGGCCCCTCGTGGCTCCCCTGACGTACTTCTTCCGCCTATATATCTCCATATACCCTAAAACGATCTGGGAGCACAATAGATCGGCAGTTCCGCCGCCAGAAGCCTCCGTAGCCACCGAAAGCCAATCTAGACCCGTTCCGGCACCCTGTCGGAGGGGGAATCCCTCTCCGGTGGTCATCTTCATCATCCCGGTGCTCTCCATGATGAGGAGGGGGTAGTTCTCCCTCGGGGCTGAGGGTATGTACCAGTAGCTATGTGTTTGATCTCTCTCTCTCTCTCTCTCGTGTTCTTGAGGTGATACGATATTGATGTATCGCGAGCTTTGCTATTATATTTGGATCCTATGATGTTTCTTCCCCCCTCTACTCTCTTGTAATGGATTGAGTTTCCCCTTTGAAGTTAACTTATCGGATTGAGTCTTTAAAGATTTGAGAACACTTGATGTATGTCTTGTCGTGGGTATCTGTGGTGACAATGGGATATCACGTGATTCACTTGATGTATGTTTTGGTGATCAACTTGCGGGTTCCGCCCATGAACCTATGCATAGGGGTTGGCACATGTTTTCGTCGTGATTCTCCGGTAGAAACTTTGGGGCACTCTTTGTGGTTCTATGTGTTGGTTGAATAGATGAATCTGAGATTGTGTGATGCATATCGTATAATCATACCCACGGATACTTGAGGTGACATTGGAGTATCTAGGTGACATTAGGGTTTTGGTTGATTTGTGTCCTAAGGTGTTATTCTAGTACAAACTCTAGGGCTGTTTGTGACACTTATAGGAATAGCCCAACAGATTGATTGGAAAGAATAACTTTGAGGTGGTTTCGTACCCTACCATAATCTCTTCGTTTGTTCTCCGCTATTAGTGACTTTGGAGTGACTCTTTGTTGCATGTTGAGGGATAGTTATGTGATCCAATTATGCTATTATTGTTGAGAGGACTTGCACCAGTGAAAGTATGAACCCTAGGCCTTGTTTCCTATCATTGCAATACCGTTTATGCTCACTTTTACCATTAGTTACCTTGCTGTTTTTATATTTTCAGATTACAAAAACCATTATCTACTATCCATATACCACTTGTATCACCATCTCTTCGCCGAACTAGTGCACCTATACAATATACCATTGTATTGGGTGTGTTGGGGACACAAGAGACTCTTTGTTATTTGGTTGCAGGGTTGCTTGAGAGAGACCATCTTCATCCTACGCCCCCTACGGATTGATAAACCTTAGGTCATCCACTTGAGGGAAATTTGCTACTGTCCTACAAACCTCTGCACTTGGAGGCCCAACAACGTCTACAAGAAGAAGGTTGTGTAGTAGATATCGAGTCTTTTAGTTTCTTGTTTTATCACTAGTTTAGTTTATAAAATAAAATTAAAAAATGGAATTAAGTTTGCCTCATATGCTTTATCTTTTTAATATCTATCGTGAGAATAAGGATTTCGATAATTGTACTCAAGTGCTAGAAGAAGAATACATTAGAATGTTTGGCACTAAATATTTGAATGATGAGCATGATTGCAATTTTGTTAGTATGAATTCCTTGAATATCCATGATGCTAATGATATGCAAAGCCACAAGCTTGGGGAAGCTATGTTTGATGAAGATGATATTTTTTGCCCCCCCAGCTTTGATGAGCAAATTTACTATGATGAAAGCATGCCTGCTATCTATGATGATTATTGTGATGACTTGTATGCTATAAATAATAATGCTATCCATGAAACTTTTTATCATGATTTTAGTTTTAATTTGGATTATGCCTCACATGATAATTATTTTGTTGAGTTTGCTCCCACTATTATTCATGAGAAGAATTTTGCTTATGTGGAGAGTAGAAAATTTTCTATGGTTGTAGATCATGAAAAGAATGCTTTAGGTGCTGGTTATATTGTTGAATTCATTCATGATGCTACTGAAAATTATTATGAGGTAGGAACATATGCTTGTAGTAATTGCAATAATATCAAGTTTCCTCTCTACGTGCTTAAAGTTTTGAAGTTATGCTTGTTTTGCCTTCCTATGCTAGTTGATTATTGTTCCCATAAGTTGTTTGCTCACAAAATCCCTATTCATAGGAAGTGAGTTAGACTTAAATGTGCTAGTAATATTCTTCATGATGCTCTCTTTATGTTACAATTCTTATATTTTATGTGAGCATCGTTGAAATCATCATGCCTAGCTAGGGGCGTTAAACGATAGCGCTTGTTGGGAGGCAACCCAATTTTATTTTTGTTCCTTGCTTTTTGCTCCTGTTTAGTAATAAATAATTTATCTAGACTCTGTTTAGATATGGTTTTATGTTTTTAATTAGTATTTGTGCCAAGTAGAACCGTTGGGAAGACTTGGGGAAAGTCTTTGCGATCATGCTGTAAAAACAGAAACTTTAGTGCTCACGAGAATTGCTGCCATTTTTTATTGGAGAGTGCTATTTAGTTAATTCGTTTTGAAGATGATTAATAGAAAAATTACTCACGTCCAGCATTTTATTTTAGAATTTTTGGGGTTCGAGAAGTTTGCGTTAGATACAGATTACTACAGACTGTTGTATTTTTGACAGATTCTGTTTTTCGTGTGTTGTTTGCTTATTTTGATGAATCTATGGCTACTAAAAGAGTTTATAAACCATAGAGAAGTTGGAATACAGTAGGTGTAACACCAATATAAATAAATAATTAGTTCATTACAGTAACTTGAAGTGGTCTTTTGTTTTCTTTCGCTAACAGAGCTTACGAGTTTTCTGTTAAGTTTTGTGTTGTCAAGTTTTCAAGTTTTGGGTAAAGATTCGATGGACTATGGAATAAGGAGTGTCAAGAGACTAAGCTTGGGTATTTCCAAGGCACCCCAATGTAATATGCAAGGACAACCAAGAGCCTAAGCTTGGGGATGCCCCGGAAGGCATCCCTCTTTCGTCTTCATTCATCGGTAACTTTACTTGGAGCTATATTTTTATTCGCCACATGATATGTGTTTTTCTTGGAGCGTCATTTTATTTCATTTTGTTTTGCTTGATGTTTGAATAAATTATCAAGATCTGAAATTCTTAAATGTTAGAGAGTCTTCACATAGTTGCATAATTATTCAACTACTCATTGCTCTTCACTTATATCTTTTGGAGTAGTTTGTTGTTTGCTCTAGTACTTAACTTATATCTTTTAGAGCATTGTGGTAGTTTTATTTTGAAGAAATAGATGAACTCTTGTGCTTCACTTATATTATTTTGAGAGTCTTTAGAATAGTATGGTAGTTTGCTTTGGTTATGAATCTAGTCCTAATATGATAGGCATCCAAGATGGGTATAATAATAACTTTCATATAAGTGCATTGAATACTAAGAGAAGTTTGATACTTGATAATTGTTTTGAGATATGGAGATAGTGATATTAAAGTTGTGCTAGTTGAGTACTTGTGAATTTGAGGAATACTTGTGTTGAAGTTTGCAAGTCCCATAGCATGCACGTATGGTAAACGTTCTGTAACAAATTTGAAACATGGGGTGTTCTTTGATTGTCTTCCTTATGAGTGGCGGCCGGGGACGAGCGATGGTCTTTTCCTACCAATCTATCCCCCTAGGAGCATGCACGTAGTGCCGGGTTTTTGATGACTTGTAGATTTTTGCAATAAGTATGTGAGTTCTTTATGACTAATGTTGAGTCCATGGATTATACACACTCTCACCTATTGTTCAACCACCTGATTGGAATTTACCCTTTGAAATTATGTGTGATGCTAGTGATTATGCTGTAGGTGCTGTTCTAGGGCAAAGAGTTGATAAGAAATTAAATGTTATTCAATATGCTAGTAAAACTCTAGACAATGCTCAGAGAAATTATGCAACTACTGAAAAAGAATTCTTAGCAGTTGTATTTGCTTGTGATAAGTTCAGACCTTATATTGTTGATTCTAAAGTAATTATTCACACGGATCATGCTGCTATTAAATATCTTATGGAAAAGAAAGATGCTAAACCTAGACTTATTAGGTGGGTTCTCTTGCTACAAGAATTTGATTTGCATATCAGGGAGCTGAGAACCCCGTTGCAGACAACTTGTCTAGGCTAGAGAATGTTCTTGATGACCCACTACCTATTGATGATAGCTTTCCTGATGAACAATAAAATGTCATAAATGCTTCTCACACTGCTCCATGGTATGCTGATTATGCTAATTATATTGTTGCTAAATTTATACCACCCAGTTTCACATACCAGCAAAAGAAAAAGTTCTTCCATGATTTGAGACATTACTTTTGGGATGACCCACATCTTTATAAATAAGGAGTAGATGGTGTTATTAGACATTGTGTGCCTGAGCCTGAACAGGAACAGATCCTACGCAAGTGTCACTCCGAGGCTTATGGAGGACACCATGCTGGAGATAGAACTGCACACAAGGTATTACAATCCGGTTTTTATTGGCCTACTCTCTTCAAGGATGCCCGTAAGTTTGTCTTGTCTTGTGATGAATGTCAAAGAATTGGTAATATTAGTAGACGTCAAGAAATGAATATGAATTATTAAATTGATATTGAACCATTCACTACAAAAAAAAAGACACATCCATGACATTTTGGGCCAAATGAATTTTTTTTCTGTCATACATATGACACTTCTATGACGATAATTGTGACAAAACCCGGTATCATCATAGATGTGGTGGGCTCCTACTTCTATGACAAAAAATCATGACAGAAAATGGGCTTTTCGTCCTGGGTGGGCCGGAGACGCAGCTGCATGACATTCTTTGGGCCGTCCATGACGGAAAGAACCGTGGTAGAAACGAGGGCGAGGAAAATTTCGGGGAGTTCCTGGTTACGGTGGGAGGTCGGGGGCCGAGCGATGCGCGTTTCTCTCGTATACGTACGCGCGTGTGTGCGAGGCGTTGGCTCTAACTGAACCCGAGCGAGGCGTTGGGCTCTAACTGAACCCGAGCGATTGCACTGCAGGCCACGCGTTACTGAAGCCGAGCGATCTATCGATGGCTGTTAACTGAACCCGATCGAGCGATTCCTTCGCTACTGCTGCTAACTGAAGCCGATCGATGCTACCTTTGGATGAACAGTGAGCGTTGCTGGGGGGGTTGGATTAACAGTTCCCGGTGGGGGTGGATGAACAGGACCCCATGGTGTTGCCTCTGGATGAACAGGACCCCGATTGATCGAGCCGGTTGGGGCTGGATGAACAGGACCCCGTGGAGTGCTGGATGAACAGGACCACCCCATGGAGGGCAGGATGAACAGTAGACGGTGGAGGGTAGGATGAACAGTAGCCCGTGGAGGGGTGGTTGAACAAGAGCCCGTGGAGAGGGCTTGTTGAATAGTAGCCGGTGGAGTAGCGCGCTGTGGAGGCTGGATGAACAGTCACAGGTGGAGGCTAGAGGAGGTCGACGGTGGATGAACAGTAGCTCGTGGAGGCTGGAGGGGGTCGACGGTGGAGATGAACAATATCCCGTGGAGTCCCGTTTTGCGGTACTCCACACCCCTCGCGATGAACAGGACCCCCGTTTCGACCGTAGCGCTCCAACACAAGTCCGTTTTGTCCGTTTTGCGGTACGCCACACCTGTCCCGATCAACAGGACCCCCATTTCGACCGTAGGAGGTCCGTTTCCTCCGTTTTGCGGTACGCCAGACCCCTCCCGATGAACAGGACCCCGTTTCGAACATGGCCGGTCGAACACAAGGCCGTTTCCTCCGTTTTGCGGTACGCCAGGCCTCGTTTCCATCGCCTGTTCTGTCCAAGCCCTCCCGATGAACATGACCACGCATTCCATTCCGACCCAGCCGGTTGGCTCCCACGCGTTCCGTTGCCTCCCCATGAACATGACGCATTCCGTTGCCTCCCCATGAACACGACGACGACGTTGTTTCTCCGTTCTGAACCAGCCATGTACACGAGCCCTGGCCGTACGTATGCGCGAGTAGGCGTTCGAGACCCCGCCCATATGTACACATACGTGGCCGTATTTTCTTTCTTGCACCCTGGCCGCTGTACGTACATGTACATGCTACGTGCGCGCCTCTACTACGACACGTGCGTGCCTCTACTACGACACGTGCACGCCTCTACATCGACCAGTATGTACGTACACGTTCGCGACCAGAATGACAACTCTACGTACGCTTCGACCAGGTGGGTCCTGATTGTCAGGCACTTCCTTGCCTGCAAAGATGTAGCTGGTGGGTCCTAGCAGTCAGGGGGCGAATCATTTTTTTTGCCCGGACGCACTTCCTTGTGTGCGAAGATGTAGCTGGTGGGTCCCAGCAGTCAGGGGGAAACATTTTTTTTGCGAAATACAGTGGCCCGTCCGGTGGGTCCCAGCTGTCAGGTGGAGGAATCATTATTTTCCGCGTAATACGGAGGCACTTCCTTGCTGCGACCGTCGACCCAGCTGTCAGCCTCTCCACGTATATTCCACGTCCGATGGAAGTCGTTCCTTGACCATGTTGACCACACCGCACTAAGAGCACCAGGGCGGTGGACGACGGCGAGGCCTAGGAAGGGGACGACACGAAGGCAGGGACGACTCGGCAGTTGTTTCCCACGTGGAGGGGAGTATGACTGTACGAGGGGTTACTGGTTCGTCTACCATCGCCGGAGAATAACAACAGGTGTGGGTGAGTAGAGGGATGGCTAGGCCAGTGATGGGAGTACGGTCGGGCGGTGAGGTCTGCGCGGCAGCACAGCCGGCCGCGAGGAGGAGGGAGCAGGCAGTCCCGCATGCGCTTGTTTGAGCGGCTGGAGCAGGAAGAGCAGAGATTGAAGAAGCGCGACGATCGTTGGATGGACATCCAACAGTCAGTGCTTGTGCGTCAACCTTTTTTAGGAAAGCCTCAAATCTGTGGAAAACAGCATAGAACCCATCTGCCATTATTTCTAATAATTTACAGCCCATTTGCTAATTCTTAAGGTTTTTTTGGAGCCCATATTCTTTTTGTTAGCATTACAACCCATATTGTGGCAACGGTTAAAAAATTATACGAAATTTTGCATATTTCGGTGCGGTCCGAACTATTTTTAATCCCGAAATTTCAACTCACAATCAAACTGATTTTAAAAATAAATGTATATCAATATAAAATCCAACAAATTCTCCATGCATAAAAATTAATGTAATTTAAAATCTTGAAATAAAAAAAAGATATTTGAAACTAATTGCCGGTTTGATGTGTTTTAAAAATGTACAACCCATTTCTCATTACTGATGGGCCATTTTCTCGGCAAGCCGAATGAAAGCTCTCCTCGTCTTGAAAGATTTGCAGCCCAACAGGCCTGACAAAGCGACTTACTTGGCAAATCACAAAAAAACTGGGCTGTGGCCGTGGACCTAGCTGTCAGCCTCTCCATGTACAGTACTCTTCCGATGGAAGTCGTTCCTTGACCACGTTGACCACGCCGCGCGGAGAGCACCACGGCGGTGGACGACGGCGAGGCCTAGGAAGGGGACGACGCGGCAGTGGAAGCCCGCGCGGAGAGGAATACGAGGGTTCACTGGTTCGGCTGTGGTGTGAGGCTGCCGTCGCCGCAGGGCCTGGCCCGCGGTGGGAATAGTAGGGGGCGGTGAGGCCTCTGCGGCAGCACAGCCGGCCACGGGAGGCAGGAGCATGCGGCACGACCGGCGCTGCTTTGGGCGTCTGGAGCAAGAAGACCAGAGGTTGAAGAAGCACTACGGCCATTGGATGGACATCGTACGGTCACTGGAGCTAGAATCGTTCATATTGACTAAGTTAACAAAGCCCTTCGTCCCCGTCAACTTAGTAGGCCCACAAGTCAGCCTCCCAGCAAGGTGGGTCCCAGCTAGCCGGGGGAGTATTCATTTTTTTTGTGCGTAATAAGGAGGCACTTCCGGTGGGTCCGAGCTGACAGCGGGGGGAACGTTTTTTTCGTGAAATACGGTGGCCCGTCCGGTGGGTCCCAGCAGTCAGGGGGAAATGATTTTTTTCACAAAATACTGGTGGCCCGTCCGGTGGGTCCCTGCTGTCAGGTGGAGGAATCATTATTTTCCGCGTAATAAGGAGGCACTTCCTTGCTGCCGCCATGGCCCAGCTGTCAGCCTCTCCACGTACAGTCCACGTCCGATGGAAGTCGTTCCTTGACCATGTTGACCACGCCGCGCCGAGAGCACCAGGGCGGTGGACGACGATGAGGCCTAGGAAGGGGACGACGCGGAGCCGGTGAAGACGCGGTAGTGGATGCCCACGTGGAGAGGAGTATGACGGTTCACTCGTTCGGCTGCGGTGTGAGGCTGCCGTCGCCGCAGGGCCTGGCCAGCGGTGGGAATAGTAGGGGGCGGTGAGGCCTCCGCGGCAGCACAGCCGGCCACGGGAGGCAGGAGCAGGCGGCACGACCGGCGCTGCTTTGGGCGGCTGGAGCAAGAAGACCAGAGGTTGAAGAAGCACTACGGCCGTTGGATGGACATCGTACGGTCACTACAGCTAGAATCGTTTATATTGGCTAAGTTGACAAAGCTCTTGGTACGTCAACTTAGTAGGCCCACATATCAGCTTCCGAAATGGTGCGCCCCAGATGTCAGGGGGAGGAATCATTTTTTGGGTGGCTGAAGCTAGAATATCCGAGATTGAAGAAGAAGCATGGCATCCGTTGGATGGACATGCAACGGCCACTACTGCTAGAACCGTGTGTTGACTATAAGTTGACAAAGCCTTGCATACGCGTCAACTCTGTTTTTTAGGGGACGCGTCAACTTAGAAATGCCAGAAGTGTGTGGCAGAGAACTTATAGCCCATTTGAGATTTGTAAGAATGTGTAGCCCATTTTTGAATTCTAATGGAATTTACTACAGCCCATTTACAGTTTTTTAAAAGTACAGCCCATTTCAACCAACCGTTCAAAACAGAATTCAATAAAATTTCCCACATTTTGATGGGATCCAAAATATTTTTATCCCGAAATTTCTAGTCAGATTAAATATAATTTCAATATAAATTTATACTACGTAAAAATCCAACAAAACATTGCGCTCGCAACAATTAATGAAATTAAAATTTTCAATATCAAAAAATAATATTTTATAAAGTAATCACGTGTTTGGTGCATTTTTTATAGTTACTGCCCAGTTTTTATAATTACATCCCATTTATTATTTCTTAAAGCCCATTTTCTTGTTAAGACTAATGCGTCCCTCCTAGGAAAGATTTGCAGCCCAGCGGGGCGGAGAATAACAACTTGACCTTGCCTGGGTATTCCTAAAAAAAGTATAGCTGGGCTAGCCATTTTCAGTTTGAAAAAAATTAATATCTGGGCTGGATATCGGGCCTGGGCTAGACGGGCCACAACCCGCCCAGTTAATACCTGCAGCGATGTTTTCGTTGTTGTTCAGAGGAGAAAAATTAATATCTGGGCTAAACATCGAAAAACTCTACAGTGTTCACACCTCAAAAACACAAATACTGCTCGAGCTGCTTGGTCCCAGCTGTCGGCCGCTTCTTGTGCAATTCTCTCGTTTATTGACTACTACATAGGTTGACAATGGTGTGGGATCGTGATGTCAGGAAACTAGGGGGAAGCAAAATAAATTACTCCAGCGAGCGCTTCCACCTCTGCCTCGTTGTCTCCCGTGGAAACCCCTTTCCTCCCTTTTTTTTGCTCGGGCAAGGACCAATGCATGCAGCACGTCCATGCGGTTATTACGCAAGAAATAACAGCGCTTTGCATGCTATGAATTACGATGGCCTGCATGGGTAGCTAATAATGCATCCTCTTAACTGCTGTGATTAAATGTTGTGTTTAGAAGAGAGAAATATTATTCTTTTCCACCAATCTGCTTGCACCTAGGTCGTGATGCACCTTCTAATATGACTTATTCACCTAGACGGAGGGAGTATAGTTTTATACACACATATATATATATATATATATAATAAGGAGGCACTTGCGTACGTGAGGCTATGGACCTGGTGGGTCCCCATTGTCATCCTCTCCAAGTAAAGTCATCTCCTTGCCCGCGCGCGCTTTCCGCCTGAAACAGTCAGCGCCGCCTGCCCCGCTTCCCGGTGCAGGCGATTGCTCCGCCTTCAAACGACACAAGTGTCGTCCGTCCGTCCATCTGCTGCCCACATTAATGATATGCGGTTGCCGAGGCGGCTACTCCGGCGCCACACGTCCGTCCCTCCGCCCGCCCACCATTGCTATATAAACTGCTGTGCCGGCCATAGCCGCAGTCATCCGCATCCATTCCCTTTCTCCTGTCCACACCACTACTGCCCACCATGGCTTCCTCGCGCTCCAGCGCTCTCCGGGACGGGCGGATGACGGACCACAAGGAGATGGCAGCCATTGCTGCCGACCGGCTGGCCGGCAGGCAGCCGGAGGACGATGACGTCCCAATGGAGAACATGGTAGTCGATGATCCGGCGCAAACTCCCTCCTCTGCGCCATCCTCGCCGGTGCATTGCACCATGACCATCGGCGAGGCCCGTGCCCAATATATGGATAGTGTGAGGCAGATGCGTTAGGAGCAGTTCCGGGAGGCGCAGGCCGACGCCGCCTACAACCACCATCTCCTCCAGGAGCACCTGCAGGCGGAGGAGCAGATCACCGCAGAGCGGGCGGAGCAGGAGGCGCTGCTCGACTCGTACCGCTCCGCCCGCAAGGGCCGCCTCGAGCGCTGGCGGTACCGCATGCGGGTGGCGGAGGCTGCGGCCATCTACAAAAAGGCTAGCAAAGAGGGCGATGAAGCGGGCGAGGCGCTGTTTGGCGAGACCGAGGACGAGGCAGAGGATAATGTCGGCTCCGATGAGTCCCCGCTCCGCTGGCGTCGACGAGGCCCTGCTCCGCCGAGGCCCTACGGCGCCAACAACGAGGCAGAGGACACCACCAGCTCTGCCGAGGCCCCGCCCCGCCAACAACGAGGCAGAGGACATTGCCGGATCAGTCGAGGCCCACCCTGCCGGCAACGCAGGGGAGGATTTCCACCGCTCCGCTGAGGCGCCGCCCGCCGGCAACGAGACAGAGGACATCGCCGGCTCCGCCGAGGCCCCACCCCGCTGCCAACGAGGCCGCGCCACACAGAAAACGAGGAAGAGTAGAACACGGTAGGTCGCCGCCGCTCGGGTCCAAGTAAGGCCACCGCTGCTACCCTCCTGTTGAAGCCAAGCTAGGTGGGTTGACCATTGACGACCGGTTAGCTTCTTGGCGGCGACATGGAGTCAAGGAGTTCTGCTGGAGAATAACGCTGCTTCTACTTAACTGCTGGTGCAGTTGGCTGACTGACACGTGGGCCCAACAGTCCACATGTCAGTTACGCAACTGCACCTGCAGTTAAGTCACTGAAGCTTCTGTTCGGCTCAGCGGGACATGGGTGGGTAGCTTCGGTTAATTAATTATACCTCCAACCCACCCCTTTTTAGTTGAAGAATGTATGAAATGTAATAAAATCTGGCACGTTTATATGAAATCCGACCATGTATGAATGAATTTATTTCGATTAGTTTGAATTCCTTTATCACTGGCATTGGATGAACATGCAAAACAATACGTACTAGCATTATTCCCAGGGTGATCACCTCGTTTGCAGCAGTTTCACATGTACTCCCTCCGGTCCTTTCTAGTCTGCATACAAGTTTTGTCTGCAAAGTATCTCTACTTTGACCAATCTTATACAAAAAAGTATGCACTTTCACAATGTGCGAAGTAAAAAGGAACAGAAGGAGTACAAAGAGTTTGAGCAGCTTTTTAGCGTTTCTGTACATTGCAATCAAACACACAGGCCTGGCAATTCATAGAGAACATTCAAAACAATCAATTATTATGCATCTCAGCGACTCACATGTCAGAGGCAATATTTACTTCACAACTAAAGAACAAAAAAAATTGATCGACGCTGCTGACAGCAAATGGCGTCCCATTCGAAAATATCAAACGCATGTCTTGCTAAAATCAATGAGCAAAATTTGACAAGGTTGTCCCATTCCAAAATATCAAATGCCTACGATTGTGGAATGGGCAGGGTTTGCCATCAGTTCGGACATTTGTCACAGCAAAAAAATGGAGATTTTGTCAGTCCTTCTGAGCTGAAGTTAGTTTGGTCTTGTGGGGAGTAATGTAACCATCCTTCAACTGCTCCTTCTGATGATAAGATAGATAGGGCTTCTTCATCCTGGCATAATCGGAACTAGTCACTTCACGTACTCCATATTCTTCTTCAGAGGAAGATGATCCTGTTGTGCAAAGACAAGAGGACTACTAAATGCTAGCATCACTGTTTGCTCGAAAAAAAGGAATGGAAATATTTAAAACAACACAGATGAAGCACTTCTCAAGGACAATACCACTTTTTCATGATAGTATATAAACAGTAGCACAACACCAATAGAGATGACAAAGCTCAATCATATGGATGAAATCAGTGGGCGAGTACCAACCTTTGTCAGGAGGCTTATTGTGTAGAGCATACAGATGAAGCCATTCTCTAGAACCATCTGTTGCTATCTACGGTGGTGGCCATGCTTACTATATACTCCTCGGTTAGTTTAATGTTTCCAACATCTTCTTGTGCAGTTCCACTAAAATATATGGTATCTTCAAAGAAGATCCCTGTTTGCACAAGTAGAGATAATTATATATTACATTAAGAGTGGCATCAAATCAATGGCAAAACAATTGCTCGTTCCAGCCATAGCAATAAATTAAGATGCAAAACTATATCATTACTTGTGTCATCACAGTTCCAGTGCTTCATTACAGCACTGGGAGTTGATTTTTGTTTTTCTTCCCCTTCATCACTTGGTTCAATAACAAACAAGCTTCGCCTTCAATGTAAGATTTGGCATGTCAATTAGGGAGCACAAGTATAGTACTAAACTTAATTTTCTAATGAATGTGGCAAAATACAGGCCAGTAGTTGTGAAATATCCTTATCTTACCTCAATGGGATATTGCGGTGCACATACAGATTGGAAGTCTTGTCTACATTTGGGCAGTTCACTAAAATCAAGCAACATTATCGTACAAGTAGCACAACATATGAATGCACACTGCAGAATCATGTGAAAGAAGGCTAGTACTGACCTCTCATGATGCGGAATTCAAACAACTCACAAGAAGAAGATCTGAATCAAATTCGCCTTAACGGATAGGAAGTAAGATCTCCTCTTGTGCAGTTCCACTAAGATCAAGTAATCAAGCAACGCTATCGGTGTGACATTTTGGTTGAACTGCACAAAACACTCTTAAAACAAAAGTGTTTTGTGCAGTGCAACAAAAGGTCACCATGGCAACGAGGTGAAGCAGATAACCCTGTTTACACAGAGGTGCAAAGGAAACAATTAGTGGTCAATAACGGTGGATGACACAGAAGCCAACAAAAAGAAGCATCTACCTTATCTAAATGGAAAAGAAAGCAAGACAGTAGCATTTCTCAAACAGTGGCATTGATTAATATTAACATAGAGATTATATTAACAATAAAATTCGTTAAACATGTAATTTGCTTTTAACTATGGAATTGCATCAATTTTCCAGCGCCATTATTAGAGGGTGTTTGTTTACAGGAACATTTTGGTGTAGGGACTAAATAAACTCCGTGTCAGTCCCATCTAAACCAAAGAGGAGGGACTTTTAGGGACTAAAAGTGGGCATTTGGGACTAAAGAAAGAAGACCCCGAGGGAGTCTTTTTGGGACTTTTTCCAACAGTTGCCCCTTCCACGCATCGCACCTTGTCTCTATTAGTTCATTACTAGGGGTAACATGGTCTTTTAGCATGTCATTTAATAACCTCTAGTCCATGTTTAGTCCCTGGAACCCAGCAGGTAGGGACTAGGGAGTTTTTAACCAAACAGGGCCTTAGATTAACAACAACTAATGAGTTGCAAGGGACAGTGGATGCACCAGCACCATGTGCATCTACCGATGTACTGTGGTCATGCACAGTCTGTTGCAACAAAGAACAAACAACCAAGGAGCATATTTGTGTTGGTCCCAGTTTTGTTATCTTTAGACGCCTTTCCCTATGTGAGCGCAGCAAATCTAGTCCTGCTCAAACTCTACAGCCTTGTCCCTTCCTTTCCTTTTTGAACTAGTACTTTCGCCCCTTCCTTTCCTCTTTGAACCACTTCCTAGATTTATGCGATACAACTTTCCCCACTACTTCCCCCATTCCTTTCCTCTCTGAACCACGTCCTAGATTAATGCTATACAACTTTACCCCTTCATTTCCTCTTTGAACCACGTCCTAGATTCATGCTATATACAACTTTTCCCACTACTTTCCCCCACTCCTTTCCTCTTTGAACCACGTCCTAGATTCATGGTATACATGCAGCTAGAGCAATGCATGTGGAGTAAGTAAATTATACCTTAAGGTTCTTGGGGAATGGTTCGGTGGGCGACGGGACGACGGCGAAGAAGAAGTGGTCGGAGGCCCTCCCGCGCCGCCGCTGGGTAGAAAGTGAACAGCTCCGCCGGTAGTCCCTCGCCGACGGCGACGGCGTTAAGCCTCCTTCCCTTCCCGGTGGACGGATCCTACCGGCTCTTTGAGCAGCAGTGAGGGGAGAGAGAGGCCAACGAAGTCTTGTTTAGATCTGGAGAGGGCGAGAGAGTGTGAAGAGAGCAACTACAAGCGCTGAGGCTCCAGCGGGACAGGGCGAGAGAGTGTGAAGAGAGCAACTACAAGCGCTGAGGCTCTTGCGTGTATATATATACTGGAGAGAGAGTGTGAAGCGTGCAAACCCTAGAAAACATTTTGACCAGTCAAAGTATCCTCCTGGCACAAATTATGCTCAAGTGTAGTTATCGAACCCGAGACCTCAAGTTTGATGAGCGAACAGGCTAACCAGCTACACAACCCTCCCATTATGTTCAACGAGAGGGAAATAACCTTTTATACATTCCTGCATTCGTGTGACAAGCATGTCGTGTTTTTGTGTGTGTGGGAGTCATTAGGATTTCAATCATAATTGTGTCATGTGGCTTTGGTGGTAAGACTATCCACAGTGGTGCAAAAATAATGAAGCCTTAGTCACCTTACCTCTCTCCACGTAGTACATTGGGTCCCACCAGTCAGAGGGTGAAACAAACAAATTAATAAGAAAAAATAAAAGCGCCAGCGGTGTATCTTACCTCACACATCTCGCTACTGCTCGGGAACACTGTCCAATTGGTCCCTTTGTTCGCTCACGTACTATTTTAAGTGAATCCTTATTATAACATGCACACGAATTTTGGGCACTTGTATTCGACTTAAGTCAGTGTGCCACAGTATCTCGTATACTTACTACTCCCTCCGTCTAGGTGTAGTAAGTCACGTTAGAAGGTGCAACGGGACCAAGGTGCATGCGTGTGCGCGTGCGTGCGTGTGTGTGTGTGTGTGTGTGTGTGTGTGTGTGTGTTTAACACCATGTGTGTGTTAGAGAGAGCGACAGATCGACCTACTCCTACAGAGAGATGTTGTGTAGTGTACGATTTTAGCCGCGAGAGTCGGTGCATCCTCTCGTTTCCGGGCGTGTCCGGTAGGGACATGCGGACAGCTGCCACGCCCGCTCCTGACCAGCCTGGCCCACCCAAAGCCCCTCCATCGCCCGCGCGCGCTTCCCGCCCGAAAGGGTCAGCGCCACTCCAAAGAATCGGTGCCGCATTCATGCCCGGGCAGAGCGGACGCGACCTCTCACTGGCGCAAGAGTGATGGTTGCTTCGTCCGTCCAACTTACTGCTGGGTCTATGTGATTTGACGGCTCACTGGTCTTTATTACTGAGGTGGTAGGACTACTGGATGTCCCACGCTTTCGGTGAAAGGAGGTATACTACTACTAGATTACAATTTTCTCCATTCTACAGCAGAGGCGTGCAAGAGCAGTGAAAACACGCAGGCTCAGTGATTACATGGCCCACCTCACACTATCACCGTGCGACACCTAACTCTTTACATAGTACTCCCTCCGTTCCTAAATATTACTAGATGAGTCCCCGCGCGTTGGCGCGAAACAGCGGTATATCTCTCTGCGCAAAATTATCGGTTTCATAGAACAAAAAAAATTCTATAACCGCATGACAAATGTGGTAGCCAAACTAAATAAACTCCCATCATCATTTAGATCATCCCACGTAAGGAAAAAAGATCAGCCAACTCCTACTGCATAATGGGATTATATTTTTCTTTTTGACATGTTAATGGGACTTAAAATCTCACTTACATGCATGCTACCGGTGCATGCTTGCATGCAGACATGTTGATGTGATTTAAAACCCACTCACATGCATGTGGCACGGTATTTCTGCATGCTTGCATGTGGCTTAGTGCGGAGCCTCTCAACGTCAAGATCAGACGGCTATTATGGACTGATTTACTTCATCTAACGGCTACATCAATTTTGATGACGTGGCTCAAGGAGAGGATAGAGAATTCCTAGTAGTGGGGGCTAGCTATTACTAGTAGACATAAGTCTTTGTAGAGATTCCACTACATACGGAACAAAATGAATGAATCTACACTTAAAATGCATCTATATACATCCGCATGTGGTTCATGGTGAAATCTCTACAAAGACTTATATTTAGGAACGGAGGAAGTACTAGTATAGTACGTACTGTAATTTATCAGCGAGATAAATTTGTACAATGCTATGAAGCTTCCAGTTTCTGTTACATGTATCTTGCGTCCAAGGTTGCCCGTTGCAACATTTCATCAAATACAAAGGAGACTAACATGCATGCTATTGCATCTCAATGATTGACAGATCATAGCAAATATGTACTCCCTCCATTCCAAAATAAGTTTCTAAACTTTGTGCAAACTTTAGTACAAAGTTGCACTACTACTAAAGTTGACACTTATTTTGGAACAGAGGCAGCTAAAGAAAAAAACGATCCATGCAGTCCCTAGCCCTTGAACTGTGAACCCTGACCAGGCTTCAATTTGCTGGCAACGTTCGAGCTTCCTAATAAATGAAGTTTGCAACCTTTTGACCATCGGATCATTTTGTGCAGTTTCACCAAAATCGAGATGAGCATCCCTGTGGCAAAGAAATTGAACAAGCGTGATTAGAATAAGATTACTGGGACTAGTTGATGAGACATAAACTCATCACAAATACAGTACGTAGAAGCCAGTAGAGGTATGTGCGGGGCAAAGAAGTAGAGAAATATCCACAGGGAGTGATGTGGGCAGCTGGAGCAGTGGTGCAAGCCGGCTGTAAACGGAGTTGTACCTAAGGGACGTAGCTCAACCTTGAGGAGGGCAGCGGGAGGCGGCAACTGCCCACGTCGCGGCAGTGAGCAAGGGACGAAGGAAACCTCACCGGCTTTGTGAGAGAGAACGGCGGGGACCCCTGATCGGGACGTGCCGACAGTGGGTTTTCGCCGTCGGTGATGGCCACCGCATCTACACTAAGCATCCACCTCTTCCCCAAGCGGACGTGATCCGCCGGGATGTTAGAGATGTGGCCACAATCGTTTTGTGCAAGAGAGTGTGAAGAGAGCAACTGAAAGTGCTAGTGATCGACTAGAGGGGGGGGTGAATAGGCGATTTTTATGAGTGTCTTCAAAACATGGAAGTTTCGAAGACAAACGATAGAAATAAACCTATTGCCATGCAGCGGAAGGTAGACTACACTAAGCAAGCCATAGTCAAGTATTCAATGAAGTGAAAGCACAATGACTAATAGCAGCTAGGCAGTATAGACCAGGTAGGAAGATAGTGTGAAGCCAATCAGAACAAGCAGTCACTCAGTGAAGACAAAAGATAATGCAATCATACAATGACTTCACCAGGGCCAACAGTAAGTAAAGGAAAGGGAAGGATGAAACCAGTGACTCGTTGAAGACAATGATTTGTTGGACCAGTTCCAGTTGCTGTGACAACTGTACGTCTGGTTAGGGAGGCTGAGATTCAACTCAGAAAACCGCGTCTTCACCTTATTCCCCTTGAGCTAAGGACACCCAGTCCTCGCCCAATCACTCTGGCAAGTCTTCAAGGTAGACTTCCAAACCTTCACAGACTTCGTTCACCGGCGATCCACAATGACTCTTGGATGCTCAGAACGCGACGCCTAACCGGCTAGAGGATTCACAGTCCTCAAGTGTAATAAGTCTTCAGATCACACAGACAGGAAGACTTAAGTGATGCCTAACACTCTTTGGCTCTGGGTGTTTAGGGCTTTATCCTCGCAAGGAATTCTCTCTCAAAGGCTTCGAGGTGGGTTGCTCTCAAACGACAAAAGCCATGCACTAACTCTGAGCAGCCAACCGTTTATGGTTGTAGGGGGTGGGCTATTTATAGCCACTAGGCAACCCGACCTGATTTGTCCAAAATGACCCTGGGTCACTAAGGAACTGACACATGTTCCAACGGTCAGATTTCAAACACACACGACAACTTTACTTGGGCTACAAGCAAAGCTGACTTATCCAACTCTGAATAAGATTTCCTCTCATAGTCTTCACTCGAAGACATAGGATTTTGGTTAAGCATCACTTCAGTCATTCTGACTGGTTCTCTTGGACCCCACTTAACAGTACGGTAGTTCCTATGACTCATCAAAGAAAAACAAAGAACGACAAAACTGCTAAGTCTTCGCGCTCCATAGTCTTCACACGATGTCTTCTCTTGTCATAGTCTTCAATGTGAATGTCTTCACATACCACCTTTGACTTCAATGTCTTCATACATTTTTAGGGGTCATCTCTGGTAGGAAAACCGAATCAATGAGGGACTTCTACTTGTGTTATCCTGCAATTCTCACCAACACATTAGTCCCTCAACCAGGTTTGTCTTCAATACTCCAAAACCAACTTGGGGTGGCACTAGATGCACTTACAGCAACCCCAGCAAGCAACCGTGTAGGCTGGCCCGTCCTGACTATGTATATAGTGGAGCGGTTTCCTTTTCTCTCCATACGAACCTATCATATTGCGTACGTGCCACTGAAGAAAAAAAATCTTTATTTATAAATGATGTGGCACCTACTACTCGTTCTCCTATAACCTTGCGCTTGGCATCTCCAAAATATTAACCTTGCGATTGGCTCTTCGCCTCTTCGGGAAGTCGAGCAATAATGATAGTGTGGCTATATGAGACCGAATGAATTGCTGCACGTCCACCACGTGGGCGAGGGTCGAGGGGCGAGGGAGAGTTCTACATACGGAGCAAAATGAGTGAATCTACACTCTAAAATATGTCTATATACATCAGTGTTTGGAGTATGTACTAGTAGTTCATATTGAAATCTACTAAAGGACATATATATTCCAAACAATATGATATAATCTCTATAACCAAGGTAGTAGGGACGAGGAGTAAATGGAGGGAGTAGTAAATTTTTCTCCTCGTCCTGCGAGCCACTGTGCGCATGGGCGAGGGAGCGGGCGTTAGGCGTAGTAAGCAAGCTTCACCTCATCCTGCGAGCCACCGCGCCCGTGGGCGAGGGAGACGGCGTACTAAGCAAGCTTCTCCTTGTTCTGCGAGTTGATGAGACACATCAAAAGTACTCCAGTGTATAGAGCCTTGCCTCTAAGGTAGGCCCCACATGGCTTGCCTTTTTTTTAACATAACACGTCAAGTCGCAATTTGTTTGTTCACCTGTGGTAGATGATCCTCCCTCCACCAAGTGGACAACCAGTACACGTGCCAAATTACCACGTGGGCTGGCTTTTTCGTACAGAAATGAGCTCCACCGTGTACCCGCGCGGGTGTGGTTGGGAAAGAGACGGGAGTACTTGCACCGTGCATGCACCTCTTCTCTTCGTGCACGTCCCCCACCTACGCGAGTGTGTGTGAGAGATACAAACCGCGTTCGTGAGTGTTTTTTGTTTTGGGGTGGGGGTGGGGTGGGGGGGTTGATTTCATGAATTATTTGTGGGAATATGTGTCGATGACATCTCAAACAAAATTTTGCATGCAATGTGTGTGAAATGGAGGCCTATCCATATCATACATAGAGGGTCGGGCAATCCACGAGAAGAGAGGGAGGGGTCATAGCTATCGATAGAGTCGAAGAGAGGATCAAGTGGGTGGGTGCGAGATCGATGAAGAGAGCCATCGAAATTGTGTGTGTGTACAAGTCAAAGATATAGGGCGACTGGCCTACCGGAATGTTAGAGGGCACACGTCAAGTTTGTGTGTGGCAGGGAGACATGACTAGAGCGCTCGATGTATCAGTGTGTGTGGGGGGAGGGGGGTGGTGGGAGGGGTAGGCAGAGGCCTAACTATAGAGGTAGAACGACTCGTATATGTGTTGAGAAGGAGAGACCCAGCTATGTCTTGAGGGAGATCGGTCGACATCCATACATAACTGAAGGATGGGAAATATGATGGGAGAGAGAGAGGAGAGAGAGGGAGGGAGAGGGGTAGAGTGCTGGATGGGTGATGGAGTTACTTCTCAAAGATGGTGGGAGAGGCCTACTAGACAAACTGAGGGTGGAACTGCAATGTTATCAATAAGAGTGGGGATGTGTTTCTGTGTGTGCCTGTGCGTGATAGATCTGTCGGGACGCATCCATGGATGATGAAGGGGAACCATGTGTTTGGTAAGCAAACCTGACTAGATCGGTAGATCAATTGTTGTTTGTTGGAGGAAGGGAGAGACACAACTAATGAGGTAGATCGATTGACGTGTGGGTAAACATGATTTATAAGGACCTAGCTAGCTATATGTATAGCGAGAGATCGGCCGGTGTACGTCCATTTGTTAGAGGCAAATAAGGCCCAGCGAGACAGATAGACATAGAGAATGGAGCTAGGAGGTGGTGCAAGAGGCCCAACTACTAGCTAGATAGGGGGTGGAGTGTGCAGTTGTGAGAGCGATGAAAAGAGGGGCGAGAGTTTACACGTGTGTCTGACCGTATGAGAGACACGAGGCAAGGACACATAAAGGAGGAGATTGAAGGTGTGTTTGTATGTTGTAGGAAGGCATCGCTGGAGAGGTTTATCGATCAGTGTGTGTCGGAAATGAGTTGTCGAGACTCTGGGAGAACGACCTAAAGAAAAAAAATGAATGTGCCCGGTGGATAGAATGCCGAGGGAGGGGGAGGGCGAGGAGGGCGTGTGCATGCACGAGAGAAAGTTAGTGGTAGCTACAAAGATTAGAGGATTGTGTGGGTGTAAGAGACTAACAAAGATCATAATTTGATATGAAAGCGGATTCATATATTTGAATAGGAGATCATAGTGTTTTAAACATTGCATGCATGAATATAGCGGTGATACACGTGCCGTGCACATGTTATACCATAATGTGGTGATGCATGGCGTTTACAACTCACAGCTAAATGCCGAACAATCTAAACCATACTATACATCAAACAATCTCACATTTTATTTGAATTTGTGATAATGTGTGGCGTTTGCAGCTTACAACTAAATATCGAACAATCTAAACAATACTATATATCGAACATTCTCACATTTTATTTGAATTTGTGGTAATGTGTGGTGTTTGCAACTCACATCTAAATACTTGTAGGCATAGGGGGCTGGGCACCATACATAATGTGATAAACACATTATACATATGAGACATGGTTTAGATTATGAATATCTAGCTAGAGCTAGAAATGTAATGTTATTTGAAATCAAAATAAAGTGGATTCAAAAAATCTAGTTCGAGTTCATATAGTACACATAGTTCACATGTAACTCGAGACTAATCATGTGGTGTGCTGTGAAGATAATACACAAACGATGGTTTAACTTGACAATAATGATGATTATAGATCTTATTAAAACAGAGAAACGAATTCAAATGCTTTGACTTCACAACAATCATTACTATAGATCTTATTCAAATAGAGAAACGAATTCAAATTTAGTTCATATTGAAGCGGTAGTATATACGTTTGGAATGCACTAAAACGTTCATTTGAGTAGTAGGTTGCATGCATTATACACGTAGCGAAATATTTTAATTGAACATAACATGAATTCAAAGTTTTGAATGACATTTGTAGGGCGCATTGATTTGGTACAGTACACTTTAGGCTTGTCCGGAAATTTCAACCCGCGCCTTGTTAGCCCGAAATATTTAAGATATATCTTTGTCTCGTTGTGCTCCGACAACTCCCTCCATCTCAACCCGTGCCTTGCTATTCTGAAATTACAAGGCGCGCGAAAACTCCCACCTCCTGTGAAATCCCGACACACAAAATGCCCGTGGTACCCCTGAACCGAAAGAACCGCCTCAAATCGGTGGGGGTACTTTCGTAACTTACCCCACATTTCGGACAAGCGCGTCTCTAAGCCATGGTTCCCCACTGCCATCCCATCCGCCCACCCATTCGTACACCGAGGCCACGAAAACCCATGATGAAACCCCACACCCTGCTCCGTCCGCCACCCAGCCGGAGCCTCTTCCCCGACGACGTCATCCACAGCAACACCTCGACGTCCCTCATCCACCGTACCGGATGAGGATCCGTCGTCGATCTCATCGTCCCGCTGGTTCAGCCACCCCGTCCTCCACCTCCAAGGAGCTGCCCTGATGTTCCCCTCGTCTTCCGCGCCACCTCCATTCCCACACCGCCGTCTTCACCTGCACCACCGGAAGAGCATCATCATCACCGTTTCCTTGGATGAAGCTGCGGCCTAATCGGCGCCACTAAAGAGGTTGTACACTAATCGCCGCATTTTCTTCTTGATTCGATCTCATGGTGCTGCCGGCGCTCGGTCCCGAGTCGGCACGGCGTGGCTCCATCCACGGCGGCGTCACCTTCCACTTCCTCCACGGTGTCGCTCCCTCGGCGGCGACGTCCACATCAGTAGGACCTGCTGCTGCTTTAGCTCTCGCTCGTGCTGCTGCTCTGCTCTTGCTCTCGGTCCCCTGCCTGGTTTGCTCTTGCTATTGCTCTTGCTCGCGCTGCTGCTCTCGCTCTTGCTCTTGCTTGTGATGCTGCTCTGATTTAGCTACACTTCACTCCGATGCCGCCGGGGTGAAGGAAGAACCAGCCGCAGTGGGGAGGGGGGCTCGCCGGAGAGGTACCCCACTATCTATCTTAGGGTTCAGGATGGGGGCGGTGGTTGCCGGTGGTGGCGGGGCATTGGCGGGGCGGTGGCGTGGGGATCGCCGGAGAAAAAGCTCGGCACGGGGGGGCCTAGAGGGATGGCCGAGGCGGCGGCGGACTGGCGGTGGGGAGTGTTTTCGGGACGGGCGGGGCGGTGCACCGCCGGCCGCGGGCGGTGGGGGGCTGCTGTTTGGCCGGCTCAGGGGGGTGGAGGTTGAAGATGAACCGCATGCCCTTGATTTCGTATCCAACAGCTGCAAAATCGACTGACCAGAGATGAAAAAGTCAGTCGGCCGACGTGTAGCCTCACCTTCCTAGTGCGTTCAATTTCGACAGCAAAATTCAGTTTCGATAGTTAAGTTCAGTTTCGACAGTTAAGTTCAGTTTCGACAGTTAAATTCAGTTTCGACAGTTAAGTTCAGAGATGAGCGGCTGATGTATTTTACATCTAGCACTTTGTGTTTATGTATTTTACGTCATGTATTGGAGATGCTATTAGAATTCCACTCAGGTTAACGTTGTTCGTTGTCTCTCTTGTCCTACTTCAGCCTCGGCGTCGTACAACTCACCGGAGCTGCTCCAACGACGAAACCCTCCATCACAGTGGAGCAGTACCTCGGGCTCCATCTCCAGACGCCTAAGATCTTCTTCCCCTCCTCCGACAGCCAAGTCAGCCAGAGCATGCTCATCGGCCAACCCTATCACGCTGAGATCGACATGGCTTCGCCAAAGAGGTTGTACACTTGTTACATCTCTTTTTTACTCTACATGTTATATATATATTGTCCACTGAGCACACAGATTTGTTCCTTTAGTGTATCCTTGAAAGAAAAAACGTAGTAATTTTTATTTTTACTTGTCCTCCTTTTCAAATTCCTATTCATGATGCACAAGACTAAGAGATAGTAGCATAATAGCATTATAACCGTACATTTTCTTGTGGTTTGACTTAATATCACCATGCTTCTTTGCATCCTGTGATCTTCCAATTGTTGTGAATCAAACACCCAGATTGGCAGAAATCCTGTGTTTTTAAATTCTCTGTTTTGCACGTGCATTCCTATCCTATTCCTGTCTATTTCCTATCCCTGCATTGTTGGAATCCTCCAATTCAAACGAGCCCTTACAGAATTACTTCTCTTACAAATAGTTGTCAAAGAAAACCTTGCGTGGTTTGTCCCGCTCCTGCTGCGCCGTCGTCCACCCCAGCTCAGCTGCTCCAATGACAGAAGGGTCCAACACAACAGGGATCCGGCCTCCAGACTGTCTTTCGCCGCCTCAGATCTTCTTCCCCGCCGCTGGCAGCCATGAAAACTGCACTACCATCATCAACCGAGCAGATGATCTCGAGGACTACACGGGTCCGCAAGAGAGGTCACACTCTTTCGTGATTGCTTACGTTATGCATCGCTTAATATTACATGCTACTTTATCATCCTGTTCACCGATTAGACTCTGAGTCAGCTCCAAACTAATGGTCAAACTTGAGTTTTTAAATGGTTGTGGGGTACATATCGGGGCCTCTATCAATAGTATCTATCTACTATCTGGTTAATCTCCGGTGTCTACTATGAGTTTCATGTTGGGTGGGAAACAAACAGTAAAGAAGCCATTATTTGCCTGCTATTATTTGTTTTGGATCTATCCACAGGTTGTTACCATCACTCTGGATTTCTGCATGCACTCCTTACATAATCTCACTATGTTTTATTCCTATGCATGACAGTTATTGTAAACAATGGAACTGAACATGTAGAGCAAAAGAGACGAGCCTTGCGTGGCAATAAAATTTCATGCAGAGGTCGCTCCATGGTAGGCGCAAAGGCAGCCCCCCTCCACGCATTTCGGATTGTAATCGAGAGGAAGATATCTGTTCTGAGGGGGATTCAGAAGGAGAAGACAACTCCTATTTACCCCCTGAGGTCTTTGCTCTAACTTGGCATGCTGATGTTGGTTATATCATGCATATGGTCTCTTGCATTGCTTACTAGATTTCCTCTCATAGTCTTCACTCGAAGACATAGGATTTTGGTTAAGCATCACTTCAGTCATTCTGACTGGTTCTCTTGGACCCCACTTAACAGTACGGTAGTTCCTATGACTCATCAAAGAAAAACAAAGAACGACGAAACTGCTAAGTCTTCGCGCTCCATAGTCTTCACGCGATGTCTTCTCTTGTCATAGTCTTCAATGTGAATGTATTCACATACCACCTTTGACTTCAATGTCTTCATACATTTTTAGGGGTCATCTCTGGTAGGAAAACCGAATCAATGAGGGACTTCTACCTGTGTTATCCTGCAATTCTCACAAACACATTAGTCCCTCAACCAGGTTTGTCGTCAATACTCCAAAACCAACTAGGGGTGGCACTAGATGCACTTACATCTCCCCCTTTTTGGTGATTGATGACAAACTGGTTGAAGTTTTCAATGGGGGATAAAATATGTGAAATTGTAAAGGATAGGGTATTGTCTTCATAAATAGCAAATAAGTAGCAGACGACCATCGAGTTTAAGTGTTACAACTCAAAGAACCAAATGTATCGAAAACGAGAGTTGTAAGCACTTGGCAAAAGTAGCAAAAAGTAAAGCAACCACCCATATGGACCCGCTTGAAGACTATCAACTCATATGCTTCTCCCCCTTTTGTCAGTGAGGACCAAAAAGGTTTGAAGACATAGAGCGCCTACTCGTTCCCATGAGGTGCAGGCGAGGCAGCAGGGTCGTCATTGAGATCTGGTGGTGCAGAGGAACTTGGTGCAGTGTTGACACGCGTTGAAGTTGGAGGAGGTGAAGTTGCATCATCTTGGTCATCGATGACTCTGGCATTTACGGTCGCAGCTGAGGGCGAGTATTCAGAGTCTTCAAGTGAGGGAGTCCGACGCAAGTGAGCATTTCTGGGAGGAGTTGAGTCAAACTTGAAGCGTTCGGTGAAGCCATCGTCGTGCAGATCAGCTTCAGCACTAAGTAGGGTCAAACTCTTCCACGACCTCCGACAGGTTTCATGAGTGACAAAGGCATTCTTGGTGGCAAGATTGCGAATGCGGTTGACATCCACCAAGAGGCTTTGCATCTGACGCTTAAGCCAGTCGTGATGTTTGTCCTGTTTCTGATGCAGCGCGACGAGAAGCTCTCGGTCATTTAGGACACGAGATCGTCGTCGAGGCCTTTGTGCAATGGTGCTACCAGTGGCATCAGTTTCAGCACGAGGGGCACGTGTGTTTCCAGCTAGGGGATAAACACGAGAGACTGCTGGAACTCCTTCAATGGGCTGGGTGAAGCTTTGGTGATCAACATTGTGAAGATAAATGGGATCCTTAGCAGGCTCTGGGTAAATGGCTTCAACTGATAGATCAACCTCGGGCAAGAATATAAGATGATTGCGTGCAGACGGCTGATAGTTGAAGGCTGAGTGACGCTTTATCAGACGCATGACACATGGAGCATAGAATTTCAACCCAAAGACGTCGGAGCAGACGCAGCCAACTGCCTGATGAAGAAGTCTTGAGCATTGAAGCTGATGCCATTGAAAATATAGAATACCAAAGTCTTCATTGCTCCTTCAAGCTTCGCTGCAGATGAGTGTCCTTTGACATCCATTGAGTCTTCCTGATGATGTGGTAAATGGTGCGAGGCAGGTACTCTAGGTCTTTGACAAAGAACTCAGATGGGTATTCAGCGTCATGAGGCAAAGGCTTCATCATGCTCAGCATTTGACTCATGTTGGGTTCTGGCTTCTGAAAGATGCTTTCTAGGGCATTTTGGTGTTGTTGACAACCTGGTTCATAGTATTCACCAGGAGTGGGCAGGCCTGTGAGCTCAATGCTATCAAGAGTGTTAGCTTCATGATGGACATTGCCTGTCATCCACTCAAGGACCCAAGTCTTTGGATCCCTGTTGTAGCCTCAAATGTGGAGAGTTGCATAGAACTGTAGCAGAAGCTCTTCATTCCAGTGCTCCTTATCTGTGACAAATTGCAACAGACCAGCATCTCTGAAACAATCCAATGCTTCTTCAAGGCAGGGCAGTCCAGCTATAGCTTCAGAGTCGAGGCGCATATGTGGAAATATGCGCCCTTGATTGTATAGGACACAGGAATAGTAGCTGCGATGCTGATAGCTCCAGAACCGATCTGAGGAAATGTGCGGTCTTGTATAAGGGTTCTTGGAGCTGTTGAAGAAGGTATTATGTGCCACGAAGCCATTCACATTGAAGACCCCAAGTGAAGTGGCAGTGCCTGGGAATCGGGGAAGTCTTGGCTTGGGCTTTTGGACTTGAGGTCTGTGCTCGATGTGATACTCAAATTGTAGACCCGCAGCAGGCGGAGGAGTCAGAATGGGCCATCGGACCATAACAGGCTGACCACGATTAAATGCAAGCTCAATTGTATGAGGTCTTGGAGGGGGAACATGAGCATTGGCATTGTCTTCATGGGCTTCAGGGGCCGCAGTTGCTTCAGGTGCTTGGACCTCAGGTGCTTCAACATTGACTTCTGGTGCTGCATTGACTTCTAGCACCGCAGTAGCTGCAGGTGCCTCATTGGCTTCAGGCGCCGCATTGGCTTCAGCCATGACGATGTCATTGGCGTCAGCGATGATGTTGGTGGCCGCCTTAGGGTTGTTAACCTCCACTTCAGAAGCTGGAGGGTCAGACACGTTCTCCTCGAGAACAACATCTTGGTGGGACAGGGGTGTAGCAACTCTTTCAACTCTTGGGGCTTCTTATTCATCGGCTGATGCAGCCGGAATTTCTTCAGCCATGTTGGCTTCGGACTCAGACACGTGCACTCTGGGAGTGACTTGGGGCCTTGGTCCTTTGCGAAGCCTGCGTAATGCGGGCGATGCTTGTGGAGATGGAGTGTGCTGGGCCTCAAAGTCATCGTCATCTTGCACTGGTGGGGTAGCTTGCGGTTGGGGAGAGCTTGGAGTGTCTTGTCTCTGTGGGTGATCAGCCCACGATGCATCCTGAGCAGTTGGCGTTAGAGGACGACCAATGCTGATGAGTTCGCTGTGCGTGAGCACAGGCGATTATACCAATTGGTGCTCGATCTGAGGAAGGACTTCATCATCTTCAACATTGTCATGAGGACCAATGTCTTCAGCTGCGGTGGGGTCAACAACTGGATTAACTTCAGGATTTTCTTCAGCTTCAGGAACCTCTGTGGAAGCAGGCTCATGAACTATCAACTGGCGCTCACAATGTTCAGATGCAGGAAGAGCCACTGAGATTGGCTCGACATTAAGGGGCTCTGTGGGAGCAGCCCGATCTCTCTTCTTGGTTTTGCGTTTCTTGGTTGGAGGAGCATCATCAGTAGTGCCCTTGGTTTTGTGCTTTCTGGCTTTAGTTTCAGTAGCCCTTGTTTTCTTCAGTTTTGAAGCCACTATGGGGACCTTAGGCTTCGAGCCTGTCATACTGGCTGGGAAGACAATTGGTTGTACTTCCTGCCTTGGTGCTTCGGGTTCTGCCGCAGCTGGCTTCTTCTTCTTCTTGGCCGCCATTCTGGGGTTGATTCCTGGTCGCCCCAAGGCCTTGCGCTTTTTAGCCTCATTGTATCCTTGGACACATTTAGCAGCAAGATCCTTCATGCGCTCACGAGAACCTTTGGCTTCTTCGCGTTTCGTTCGGAATGCTTCCTTAAGCTCATGCATCATGGTCTGAAAGTTCTAAATTTTTTCAACATTGAGCTTGGCCATGTGCTTCTTGAACTGAGCTTTTTCATAATCAATCTTATGCTTCAGTTCAACAATCTTCTGAGCTAGAGCCAGCTCAGCAGCAATGGCTCCGTGGAAGGCGACGCTCAGGCCAATCGGAAGCTGAAGATCATCAAAGCTGACATTTGGGCTGTCAAACCACTCATCAATGAAGGTGTTGATGATTTCAACATCAAAGAGAGGGAGGTCATTGAAGATTTCTGCCTCTTGCTTGCTCTTGATCAACTGCTCAAGAGCATCATCGCCAAGATCGTCGTCGCTGGACAGATCAATGGCGTCATTGCGTAGATTGGCAGCAGCGGTCAATGCTTGACTGGTGGGTTGCAAGGGCATCTTCACTTTGGAGGGCTTGGAGATGCGTGACAAATCTTCAGACTGCACACTGTGTTCAGGAGGTGCAGTGGCCAGAGGCTTCGCCCGTGAGACCTTTGGTGCTGGGGCAGGCTTTGAAGCTTTAGGCTTCTTCAGCTTTTTTGGCTTCGGTGGTGCAGGTGCTTCGTCAGATTCAGCATCATCTGCAGGTTGATCCACGACTGTCCCTTGAACCATAATATGAGTGATGAGACCTTCTAGGTTGTAGAAGGGCCCAACCAGATTGGGTTCAGCTTCTCATGTGCCATCAGCACGTGGCATAGAGGGGCCTGGGTTGAAGTCTAATCTCAATGACTTCTTGTTTTCCTTGGCAGAGTTCTGTGCAAACTGATAGTTGCGCTTGAAGAGATTGTCTTCGCGACACCATAACAGAGAGGATGGGTCGGCATTAGCAGGCTGAGGTCCACGAAGCATGCAGGGGTAAAAGCCTTGAGCAATAGCTTCGGACTGTGATTTGGGCTGAAGACCTTTATATATGATATCTCCCCATGGGCCCTTGATGGCACTCTTCTCAGCATATTCGTCGGTGACGAATCTGTACTTGAACCATTCCTCTGCCCAGTGTCTTCGAATCCATTGGATTCGGTTCTTGCGTTCTCCATAGGTTTCTTCTGGATCTGACTTGTATAGCTCATAGAGATTTGGTGGCAGGTCCTTAGCAGTGTTTCACGGCGCTGTCTGCCTCCCTTCCTTGCAGATTTTTCTGATGCCATGAAGTTTAAACTGAAAGGCTTCAAAACTGTCAAAGTCTTCCGTCTACTGGTCAGACAAGAATTGGCTTCAGGAGAATTTATATGATGCTGTAAGAATTCTGCAAATGAATGCATACTATGAGAACCAAGGGATTCTCCCACGGACATGTACCTGTGACAGCATTAAGGTGTGAGGGAAGGGGAAGAGGTCATATGCATTCTCAGAAGATTTTGAAGATAAATCAGTTTAGAAGACATTGACCTCATAGTGCAAAGACATTCACTCATAGATAGAGAGTTGGTTCCAGATTTGTACGAATCCACGAATAAGTACAAGTGAGGAATCTAACTACTTTGTGAAGCATAAGTGAACATACTAGGCATATTATGAGATGAAGTATGAAATAGATCCAACTTGTGTGAACAGAAACTGCTTGTGGTAGAAAGTGATGAATCTATAGGATCAAAGGGGCCGTAAAAAGGAGGTTTTATTTACCACACGAAGAACTGCTGGACGGAGTGGGCGAGGAGGCCGAGAAGTTCGATCGTCCGTGCCCTAACTTGGCGACGGAGGATACCTATGGCGATGGCGGAGAAGACGATGTCCGCGGCCGGCGTGAAGACGGCGTCGGTGAGGTTGCGACAGCTAAGCGCTTCGTCGCCGGCGTCGTCGAGGGCTAGCGGTGGCGCTAGGGTTTGTGCGAGAGTGGAAGAAGGGATAATGACTGTGGTGAGGCGTGTATTTATAGGGATAGGGATGGCACAGTGTTATTACACAGGTGCCCCTGGTGATTCACATCTGAAGGACACATGGCTATCATGCAACACATCGGAGGTTGTTCCATGTTCCCACGCATGCCTGGATTGTCGGGTGGTCGTTCCCACTTCTCCAGGTTTTAGGTGAAAAGTATTTGGCATTGAAAACGGATTAATGTTTGTCTCTGTGTCTTCCGCTGACAAGGATGCAGAGAAGACATTTTGACAGTGTCAATAGAATGCATATGATTTGGATAGATAGACTTAGGAAAGAAGCATAGAGGGGTTAGGGTCCGATCACATTCACTTAGTTCAAAAGATTCAGCAAGAAGCCATAGCTATAAGTGAATGCTGTAGAGGACAGAAACCAAATCAGTACGTTGAAGATAAACAGGAGAACTTTTTAATCATTGAACACAAACAAAATGCGAAGACTTTGCAAATGTAACGCCATGAGATAGACACTTTAAAGGGAAGAATTTTGGTGGTGGCGTTACCCACCGTATAGGAAGTATTAGACCCAGACACGGCACACAATTATCATGGCGCTCCGAAGTCAAATTCCGTATTAATATATTCACACTCAGAATGTAAGTCTTCATTGATTGAAGATATACTTTACTTCGTGGGTTGCACATCTATGTCATCAACATGCTTAAGTGTTAGGATGTGTGCCTGATCACAGGACATTTGAGGATTCCAAGATATTCAGCTCACACCGTAACTTGCAAAACCTCTTCTCATCCAAGGGCTTGGTGAAGATATCTGCCAATTGCTCTTCAGTGTTGACGTGTATGATATCAATATGTTCCTTCATAACATGATCTCTGAGAAAGTGATGACGAATTTCAATGTGCTTTGTCTTCGAGTGCTGAACTGGGTTGTTGGCAATCTTGATGGCGCTTTCGTTGGCGCAGTAGAGTGGCACTTGCTTCAGATGGATGCCATAGTCTTTGAGTGTTTGCTTCATCCATAGAAGCTGAGCGCAGCAAGATCCAGCATCAATGTATTCAGATTCAGCAGTGGAGAGAGATAGACAGTTCTGCTTCTTTGAAGACCAACATACAAGTGGTCGTCCCAGAAAATGACATGTGCCTGATGTAGACTTGCGATCCACCTTGTCACCAGCATAATCAGCATCCGAGAATCCAACTAGATCAAACTCTGAGCCCTTTGGATACCATAATCCTAGTGTTGGGGTGTGAGCCAAATACCTGAGAATTCGCTTCACAGCTAAGTGATGCGATTCCTTTGGTGCCGCTTGGAACTGGGCACACATGCAAACACTAAGCATGATATCTGGCCTAGATGCACATAAATAAAGCAAGGAACCAATCATGGAGCGGTATACCTTTTGATCGAACTCTTTACCATTGTCGTCGGGACCCAGATGATGTTTGGCTGGCATTGGCGTCGTGTAGCCTTTGCAGTCTTGCATTCCAAATTTCTTTAGGCAATCTTTAAGGTATTTCTCTTGAGATATAAAGATGCCGTTGCGTTGTTGACGTATTTGAAGACCAAGGAAGAACTTCAGCTCACCCATCATGGACATCTGATATTGCTCTTGCATCATATATCCAAACTCTTCACTGTATTTCTGATTGGTGCAGCCGAAGATAATGCCATCCACATATATTTGGCACACAAACAGTTCACCATCATATGTCTTCGTGAAGAGAGTGGGGTCGAGGGAACCAGGTTTGAAGTCTTTGCTCTTCAGGAAGTCTTTGAGTGTGTCATACCAAGCCCGAGGGGCTTGTTTGAGGCCATACAGTGCCTTGTTGAGCTTGTACACCATGTCAGGATGTTTTGGATCTTCAAAGCCAGGTGGTTGTGCAACATACACTTCTTCTTCAATCTTGCCTTTGAGAAAAGCGCTCTTCATATACATTTGATACAGAAGAATGTTATGATGATTTGCATAGGCCAGCAGTATGCGTATGGCTTCAAGCCTAGCCACAGGGGCAAATGTTTCATCGAAGTCAATCCCTTCAACTTGAGTGTATCCTTGGGCAACGAGACGAGCTTTGTTTCTGACAACTTGACCATGCTCATCTTGCTTGTTGCGATATATCCATTTAGTGCCTATTATATTGTGCTTACGAGGATCAGGATGCTTAACTAGTTCCCATACATTATTCAGCTCAAACTGTTGAAGCTCTTCTTGCATAGCTTGAATCCATTCAGGTTCCATGAAGGCTTCATCAACTTTATTGGGTTCAGATATTGAGACGAATGCGAAGTGCCTACAGAAATTTGCTAGCTGTGTTGCCCCTGAACAAGTGAGTGGACCTGGTCATTGATGCTATCAATTATTCTCTCAATCTGTACTTCATTTGCAACACGAGGATGTACAGGACGAAGATTTTGCTCTTGCTGATCATTGTCATCGTTAGAAGGATTGTCTTCAGGCTGAGCATTGTCTTCAGGTTGATCAGGTGCGGAGATGATAAGTTCCTCTTTAGGCTGAGCTTCAGATGGTATGATTTCTCCAGTTCCCATAAGTTTGATTGATTCACTCGATGGAACTTCATCTAGCACATTTGGCAGGTGCTCTCTTTGCGAGCCGTTAGTCTCATTGAACCGCACATCCACAGTTTCAACCACTTTATAGTGAAAGAGGTTGAAGACTCTGTAGGAGTGTGAATCCTTTCCATATCCAAGCATAAAACCTTCATGTGCTTTCGGTGCAAATTTTGAAGTGTGATGTGGATCCTTGACCCAGCACCTGGCACCAAATACACTGAAGTAACTGACATTTGGCTTCTTGCTAGTAAGGAGCTCATAGGATGTCTTGTTGAGAAGCTTGTGAAGATAAACACGGTTGATGGTATGGCATGCAGTATCAATGGCTTCAGGCCAGAATTTTCTTGGAGTCTTGTATTCATCAAGCATTGTCCGGGCCATCTCAATAAGTTTCTGTTCTTGCATTCCACGATGCCATTCTGCTGCGGCGTGTACGGAGCTGAGAATTCATGTGTGATGCCCAAAGTATCAAGATACGTATCTAGGCCAGTGTTCTTGAATTCAGTGCCATTGTCACTTCTGATGTGCTTTATCTTGACGCCATAGCTGTTCATGGCTCGATTGTCGAAGCGTCTGAAGACATCCTGCACTTCAGTCTTGTAGAGGATTATATGCACCCAAGTATATCTTGAATAATCATCAACAATGACAAAGCCATAGAGACAAGCAGTAGTAGTAAGAGTTGAGTAATGAGTGGGACCGAAAAGGTCCATGTGGAGCAGTTTGAAGGGTTGAGTCGTTGTCACGATTGTCTTCGAGAGATGCTTGGCCCTCGTCATCTTTCCTGCTTCACAGGCACCGCATAAGTGATACTTCTTGAACTTGACGCCCTCGATGCCTATGACATGCTTCTTTCTTGCAAGAGTGTGCAAGTTCCTCATGCCAGCATGCCCTAGCCTCCGATGCCAGAGCCAGCATTCTGAAGCTTTTGTTAGAAGACATACGGCAAGTTGTGGTCCTGCTGAGAAATCTGCCACGTACAAATCATCTTTCCGATACCCAGTGTCAGCAAATGTGATGTGACTTTCGTCAGATGGACGTAAGGTTGAGTCCATGAGAAGACTTCTCTTGCCAGTCATGTGATTAGTACACCCACTGTTAATAATCCATTCTGAAGCAGCTAGTGTCGTACCCTACAGTGCAGTTAGGGGGATAGGCTTCACGAAGAGAATTGTGAAGCATAAACATTTGACGAGCAAGTGGATTATGAAAGCTTAGATCAAGGTTAGGACTGATAGGGAAAGTAGCAAGCGACTCAGGAACAAAATACATAATAAGACCATTTGGGCATTTGATCTTGCGCCCTACAAGATGTTTAAGGTCCCCAGCAATAGCTTCAGACGATTTTGGTTTTCGGTTGGAGACCTTTCCTTGCAAAAGAGAGTTAAGCTTTCTTAGCCACCCACATCTTCAAGGGTGGCTTCGAAGCAATGAGTCTAAGTGCAGCATCTGAGAACTTTGTCTTTGGAGCCCTAGCAAAAAGTCTTGCAGGTGGATAATAGTACTCATAAGAATAAGCAGAATAGTTCTTGGTCTTATGAACATGGCGGTTTGATAAAACGCGCTCATATTCATAGGCCTGAGTATGGCTTCCCTGCAAAACATTTGCATTAGTGCGACTCAGGTGAGTCCTTTGTCTATATGAAGCCTTTGGACCATATGAAGCCTGTGGTCTGGGGTTTGTCTTCTTCACTTGTGGTGTCATGACAACATTCATAGGAAGATTCTCCAACAACCTTTTCGGCACCCAGACTTTCTTCATAGGTGGCCCGTTCCTGCAGTTAGTACCAATATACCTGACAAACACTTCACCATTCTGGTTCTTAAACAATTTATAGTTTGCATCAAAGGATTCATCAACAACAATGGGATTTGCACAATTGAAGCCTGACAGGGTGGATGGATCCACTGAGGGTTCCTTCGCAGCAACCCATGTGGTTTTGGGGTACTGCTCAGGTTTCCAGTAAGAGCCATCAGCATTCATTTTCCTTTCGAACCCAAGACCCTCTTTCCTAGGGTTTCGGTTCAGGATCTGCCTTTTAAGAACATCGCATAGTGTCTGATGCCCTTTGAGACTTTTTTACATCCTTATTTCAAGCAATGTTTTCAACCTAGCATTCTCATCAGCAATAGCAGTGGTATCCTCAGCAGAGGGGTTAGTTACCACATCAACAGTTGAAGATATTGCAATAGTAGCAGCAGTAGAACACCTAGCAACAGAAGTAGCGTTGTCATGCTCAATGCATTTAAGACATGGTGGTTCAAATCCTTCCTGAGCGGAACTGATCTGTTCGGTGCGAAGTGACTCGTTTTCCTTTTGAAGATCTTCATGAGCCGCTCTCAATTTCTCAAGATCTTGCTTCCTTTGAAGATAATCATAGGAAAGCTTTTCATGAGTTGTTGAGAGCGTTTCATGACGACTTTCAAGTTCCTCATACTTAACGTGAAGATTTTTTATGTCTTCAATTAAGGACCGAGATCGAGTCATTTCAGCGTCTAACAGGTCATCGCTTTTGTCTAACAGTTGTTGAATATGTTCCATAGCTTTCTGTTGTTCAGTTGCAATTTTAGCAAGTGTTTTGTAGCTGGGTTTGGAACCACAATCAGAGTCATCTTCACTAGATGTTTGATAGTGAGTAGTGCATGTGTTTACCTTGGCACTGTGTGCCATGAAGCAGTAGGTAGGAGCGGAGTAGTCCTTGTCATTTGCATCGGTGTCGGTGATGAAGTCATTGTATTCAGTGTTGAAGATGGACTTGGCAACGTATGCTGTAGCCAGACTCGCAACGCCAGAATCGGACTCCTCCTCAGACTCCACCTCCGCCTCCTCAGAAGCAGACTCCTCCTCTGAATCCATTTCCTTGCCAACAAACGCACGTGCCTTGCCAGATGAGCTCTTCTTGTGTGATGAAGACTTTGAGGAAGACTTGGAAGAAGACTTTGAGTATTTCTTCTTCTTCTTGTCGTCAGAGTCATACTCCTTGCTCTTCTTCTTCTTCTTCTTCTTCTTCTTCTTCTTCTTCTTCTTCTTCTTCTTCTTCTTCTTCTTCTTGTTCTCATTGTCCCACTGCGGACACTCAGAGATGTAGTGGCCAGGTTTCTTGCACTTGTGGCATGTTCTCTTCTTGTAGTCATGAGCAGAAGCTTCATCATTCCTTGAGCTTGATCGTGAAGACTTTCTGAAGCCTTTCTTCTTGGTGAATTTTTGGAACTTCTTCACAAGCATAGCAAGCTCCTTTCCAATGTCTTCTGGATCATCAGAACTGCTGTTAGATTCTTCTTCAGATGAGGATACAGCTTTTGCCTTCAAGGCACGAGTTCGCCCATAGTTGGGACCGTAGATGTCTCTTTTCTCAGAAAGCTGAAACTCGTGTGTGTTGAGCCTCTCAAGTATGTCAGACGGATCGAGTGTCTTGAAGTTAGGACATTCTTGAATCATCAGGGCTAGGGTGTCAAACGAGCTATCAAGTGATCTCACGAGTGTCTTGACGACTTCATGCTTGGTGATCTCAGTGGCGCCGAGGGCTTGAAGCTCATTTGTGATGTCGGTGAGTCAATCAAACATGAGCTGGACATTCTCATTGTCATTTCTCTTGAAGCGGTTGAAGAGGTTGCGTAGGACACTGATTCTCTGATCTCTCTGGGTTGAGACGCCTTCGTTGACCTTGGAGAGCCAGTCCCAGACTAGCTTAGATGTTTCCAAAGCACTCACACGGCCATACTGTCCTTTGGTCAGATGACCACAGATGATGTTCTTGGCAGTGGAGTCCAGTTGAACGAACTTCTTGACATCAGCAGCGGTGACACCTTCACCAGCCTTGGGAACGCCATTCTTGACGACATACCATAGGTCGACATCAATGGCTTCAAGATGCATGCGCATCTTATTCTTCCAGTAGGGATATTCAGTTCCATCGAAGACTGGGCACACAGCGGAGACTTTGATTATCCCTGAAGTCGACATGGCTAAAACTCCAGGTGGTTAAACCGAATCACACAGAACAAGGGAGTACCTTGTTCTGATACCAATTAAAAGTGCTAGTGATCGAATAGAGGGGGGTGAATAGGCGATTTTTATGAAAACAGAAGTTTTGTACCTTCAAAGCTTCTGTTTGCTATCTTTATTTGGATAACGGTACGTCGCCTTCCATCTGATGTGATTCGTTCGGTATCAGTTCATAAGTTACTTCACTTTCGTGTTACTGATTATCGTCGATCCGTCATATCTGGTCCATCCTTCTATCACACTTCGGTTAGTCTTGTTCGTCAGTGAGTCACTTCTGTTTTCTATTACGTTAGTATGTTACTGAAGTGGTCCCGGTTGTCATTCATTTCCTTTCCCTTCCTACTTTGGTCACTGAGCAACTTCTGTTACTAAACAACCTGGTCAAGGTCAACGACACTGTTGATATGCAGACCAATCCCTCCGACTCTAAGTTGAGTCTTTTGGCGCAGAAGTGGAATAAGGGGAACTCGATTCCTGTGGGTCAGGAGCGGGTTAGTGAGACCGTTCAGAAGTTCCATCTGAAGGTTTGGAAGTGTCTGAAGCAAGTGTGGCGATCCACAATGACTCTTGGATGCTCAGAACGCGACGCCTAACCGGCTAGAGGATTCACAGTCCTCAAGTGTAATAAGTCTTCAGATCACACAGACAGGAAGACTTAAGTGATTCCTAACACTCTTTGGCTCTGGGTGTTTAGGGCTTTATCCTCGCAAGGAATTCTCTCTCAAAGGCTTCGAGGTGGGTTGCTCTCAAACGACAAAAGCCGTGCACTAACTCTGAGCAGCCAACCATTTATGGTTGTAGGGGGTGGGCTATTTATAGCCACTAGGCAACCCGACCTGATTTGTTCGAAATGACCCTGGGTCACTAAGGAACTGACACGTGTTCCAACGGTCAGATTTCAAACACACACGACAACTTTACTTGGGCTACAAGCAAAGCTGACTTATCCAACTCTGAATAAGATTTCCTCTCATAGTCTTCACTCGAAGACATAGGATTTTGGTTAAGCATCACTTCAGTCATTCTGACTGGTTCTCTTGGACCCCACTTAACAATACTGTAGTTCCTATGACTCATCAAAGAAAAACAAAGAACGACAAAACTGCTAAGTCTTCGCGCTCCATAGTCTTCACACGATGTCTTCTCTTGTCATAGTCTTCAATGTGAATGTCTTCACATACCACCTTTGACTTCAATGTCTTCATACATTTTTAGGGGTCATCTCTGGTAGGAAAACCGAATCAATGAGGGACTTCTACTTGTGTTATCCTGCAATTCTCACCAACACATTAGTCCCTCAACCAGGTTTGTCTTCAATACTCCAAAACCAACTTGGGGTGGCACTAGATGCACTTACAGCAACCCCAGCAAGCAACCCGTGTAGGCTGGCCCCGTCCTGACTATGTATAGTGGAGCGGTTTCCTTTCTCTCCATATCGAACCTATCATATTGGCGTACGTGCACTGAAGAAAAAATCTTATTTATAAATGATGTGGCACCTATACTCTACTCGTTCTTCCTATAACTTGCGCTTGGCATCTCCAAAATAATTAACCTTGCGATTGGCCTCTTCGCCTCTTCGGGAAGTCGAGCAATATGATAGTGTGGCTATATGAGACCGAATTGAATTGGCTGCAACGTCCACCACGTGGGCGAGGGTCGAGGGGCGAGGAGAGTTCCTACATACGGAGCAAAATGAGTGAATCTACACTCTAAAAAAATATGTCTATATACATCAGTGTTTGGAGTATGTACTAGTAGTTCATATTGAAATCTACTAAAGGACATATATTCCAAACAATATGATATAATCTCTATAACCAAGGTAGTAGGGACGAGGAGTAAATGGAGGGAGTAGTAAATTTTTCTCCTCGTCCTGCGAGCCACGTGCGCATGGGCGAGGGAGCGGGCGTAAGGCGTAGTAAGCAAGCTTCACCTCATCCTGCGAGCCACCGCGCCGTGGGCGGGGGAGACGCGTACTAAGCAAGCTTCTCCTCGTTCTGCGAGTTGAGGGACACATCAAAAGTACTCCAGTGTATAGAGCCTTGCCTCTAAGGTAGGCCCCACATGGTTTGCCTCTTTTTTTAACATAACACGTCAAGTCGCAATTTGTTTGTTCACCCGTGGTAGACGATCCTCCCTCCACCAAGTGGACAACCAGTACACGTGCCAAATTACCACGTGGGCTGCCTTTTTCGTACAGAAATGAGCTCCACCGTGTACCCGCGCGGGTGTGGTTGGGAAAGAGACGGGAGTACGTGCGCCGTGCATGCACCTCTTCTCTTCGTGCACGTCCCCCACCTACGTGGGTGTGTGTGAGAGATACAAACCGCGTTCGTGAGTGTTTTTTGTTTTGGGGTGGGGGTGGGGTGGGGGGTTGATTTCGTGAATTATTTGTGGGAATATGTGTCGATGACATCTCAAACAAAATTTTGCATGCAATGTGTGTGAAATGGAGGCCTATCCATATCATACATAGAGGGTCGGGCAATCCACGAGAAGAGAGGGAGGGGTCATAGCTATCGATAGAGTCGAAGAGAGGATCAAGTGGGTGGGTGCGAGATCGATGAAGAGAGCCATCGAAATTGTGTGTGTGTACAAGTCAAAGATATAGGGCGACTGGCCTACCGGAACGTTAGAGGGCACACGTCAAGTTTGTGTGTGGCAGGGAGACATGACTAGAGCGCTCGATGTATCGTGTGTGTGGGGGAGGGGGTGGTGGGAGGGGTAGGCAGAGGCCTAACTATAGAGGTAGAACGACTCGTATATGTGTTGAGAAGGAGAGACCCAGCTATGTCTTGAGGGAGATCGGTCGACATCCATACATAACTGAAGGACGGGAAATATGATGGGAGAGAGAGAGGAGAGAGAGGGAGGGAGAGGGGTAGAGTGCTGGATGGGTGATGGAGTTGCTTCTCGAAGATGGTGGGAGAGGCCTACTAGACAAACTGAGGGTGGAACTGCAATGTTATCAATAAGAGTGGGGATGTGTTTCTGTGTGTGCCTGTGCGTGATAGATCTGTCGGGACGCATCCATGGATGATGAAGGGGAACCATGTGTTTGGTAAGCAAACCTAACTAGATCGGTAGATCAATTGTTGTTTGTCGGAGGAAGGGAGAGACACAACTAATGAGGTAGATCGATTGACGTGTGGGTAAAAACGAGTTATAAGGACCTAGCTAGCTATATGTATAGCGAGAGATCGGTCGGTGTACGTCCATTTGTTAGAGGCAAATAAGGCCCAGCGAGACGGATAGACAGAGAGAATGGAGCTAGGAGGTGGTGCGAGAGGCCCAACTACTAGCTAGATAGGGGGAGGAGTGTGCGGTTGTGAGAGCGATGAAAAGAGGGGCGAGAGTTTACACGTGTGTCTGACCGTATGAGAGACACGAGGCAAGGACACATAAAGGAGGAGATTGAAGGTGTGTTTGTATGTTGTAGGCAGGCATCGCTGGAGAGGTTTATCGATCGGTGTGTGTCGGAAAGGAGTTGTGGAGACTCTGGGAGAACGACCTAAAGAAAAAAATGAATGTGCCCGGTGGATAGAATGCCGAGGGAGGGGGAGGGCGAGGAGGGCGTGTGCATGCACGAGAGAAAGTTAGTGGTAGCTACAAAGGTTAGAGGATTGTGTGGGTGTAAGAGACTAACAAAGATCATAATTTGATATGAAAGCGGATTCATATATTTGAATAGGAGATCATAGTGTTTTAAACATTGCATGCATGAATATAGCGGTGATACACGTGCTGTGCACATGTTATACCATAATGTGATAATGCATGGCGTTTGCAACTCACAGCTAAATGCCGAACAATCTAAACCATACTATACATCAAACAATCTCACATTTTATTTGAATTTGTGATAATGTGTGGCGTTTGCAGCTTACAACTAAATATCGAACAATCTAAACAATACTATATATCGAACATTCTCACATTTTATTTGAATTTGTGGTAATGTGTGGTGTTTGCAACTCACATCTAAATACTTGTAGGCGTAGGGGGCGGGGCACCATACATAATGTGATAAACACATTATACATATGAGACATGGTTTAGATTATGAAGATCTAGCTAGAGCTAGAAATGTAATGTGATTTGAAATCAAAATAAAGTGGATTCAAAAAATCTAGTTCGAGTTCATATAGTACACATAGTTCATATGTAACTCGAGACTAATCATGTGGTGTGCTGTGAAGATAATACACAAACGATGGTTTAACTTGACAATAATGATGATTGTAGATCTTATTAAAACAGAGAAACGAATTCAAATGCTTTGACTTCACAACAATCATTACTGTAGATCTTATTCAAATAGAGAAACGAATTCAAATTTAGTTCATATTGAAGCGGTAGTATATACGTTTGGAATGCACTAAAACGTTCATTTGAGTAGTAGGTTGCATGCATTATACACGTAGCGAAATATTTTAATTGAACATAACATGAATTCAAAGTTTTGAATGACATTTGTAGGGCGCATTGATTTGGTACAGTACATTTAGGCTTGTCCGGAAATTTCAACCCGCGCCTTGTTAGCCCGAAATATTTAAGATATATCTTTGTCTCGTTGTGCTCCGACAACTCCCTCCATCTCAACCCGTGCCTTGCTATTCCGAAATTACAACGCGCGCGAAAACTCCCACCTCCTGTGAAATCCCGACACAAATGCCCGTGGTACCCCTGAACCGAAAGAACCGCCTCAAATCGGTGGGGGTACTTTCGTAACTTACCCCACATTTCGGACAAGCGCGTCTCTAAGCCATGGTTCCCCACTGCCATCCCACATCCGCCCACCCATTCGTACACCGAGGCGCGAAAACCAGATGAAACCCCACACCCTGCTCCGTCCGCCACCCAGCCGGAGCCTCTTCCCCGACGACGTCGTCCACAGCAACACCTCGACGTCCCTCATCCACCGTACCGGATGAGGATCCGTCGTCGATCTCATCGTCCCGCGGTTCAGCCACCCCGTCCTCCACCTCCAAGGAGCTGCCCCGACGTTCCCCTCGTCTTTCGCGCCACCTCCATTCCCACACCGCCGTCTTCACCTGCACCACCGGAAGAGCATCATCATCACCGTTTCCTCGGATGAAGCTGCGGCCTAATCGGCGCCACCAAAGAGGTTGTACACTAATCGCCGCATTTTCTTCTTGATTCGATCTCACGGTGCTGCCGGCGCTCGGTCCCGAGCCGACACGGCGCGGCTCCATCCACGGCGGCGTCCGGCCACTTCCTCCACGGCGTCGCTCCCTCGGCGGCGACGTCCACATCAGTAGGACCTGCTGCTGCTTTAGCTCTCGCTCGCGCTGCTGCTCTGCTCTTGCTCTCGGTCCCCTGCCTGGTCTGCTCTTGCTATTGCTCTTGCTCGCGCTGCTGCTCTCGCTCTTGCTCTTGCTTGCGATGCTGCTCGATTTAGCTACACTTCACTCCGATGCCGCCGGGGTGAAGGAAGAACCAGCCGCAGGGGAGGGGGGCTCGCCGGAGAGGTACCCCACTATCTATCTTAGGGTTCAGGATGGGGGCGGTGGTCGCCGGGTGGCGGGGCGTTGGGGGGCGGTGGCGTGGGGATCGCCGGAGAAAAAGCTCGGCACGGGGGGCCGGGGCGGGGTGCGCCGCCGCCGGCCGCGGGCGATGGGGGGCTGCTGTTGGCCGCTTCAGGGGGTGGAGGTTGAAGATGAACCGCAGGCCCTTGATTTCGTATCCAACGGCTGCAAAATCGACTGACCAGAGATGAAAAAGTCAGTCGACCGACGTGTAGCCTCACCTTGCTAGTGCGTTCAGTTTCGACAGCAAAATTCAGTTTCGACAGTTAAGTTCAGTTTCGACAGTTAAGTTCAGTTTCGACAGTTAAATTCAGTTTCGACAGTTAAGTTCAGAGATGAGCGGCTGATGTATTTTACATCTAGCACTTTGTGGTTTATGTATTTTACGTCATGTATTGGAGATGCTATTAGAATTCCACTCAGGTTAACGTTGTTCGTTGTCTCTCTTGTCCTGCTTCAGCCTCGGCGTCGTACAACTCACCGGAGCTGCTCCAACGACGAAACCCTCCATCACAGTGGAGCAGTACCTCGGGCTCCATCTCCAGACGCCTAAGATCTTCTTCCCCTCCTCCGACAGCCAAGTCATCGGAGCATCCTCACCGGCCAACCCAATCACGCTGAGATCGACATGGCTTCGCCAAAGAGGTTGTACACTTGTTGCATCTCTTTTTTACTCTACATGTTATATATATTGTCCACTGAGCACACAGATTTGTTCCTTTAGTGTCTCCTTGAAAGAAAAAACGTAGAATTTTAATTTTCACTTGTCCTCCTTTTCAAATTCCTATTCATGAGCACAAGACTAAGAGATAGTAGCATAATAGCATTATAACCGTACATTTTCTTGTGGTTTGACTTAATATCACCATGCTTCTTTGCATCCTGTGATCTTCCAATTGTTGTGAATCAAACACCCAGATTGGCAGAAATCCTGTGTTTTTAAATTCTCTGTTTTGCACGTGCATTCCTATCCTATTCCTGTCTATTTCCTATCCCTGCATTGTTGGAATCCTCCAATTCAAACGAGCCCTTACAGAATTACTTCTCTTACAGATAGTTGTCAAAGAAAACCTTGCGTGGTTTGTCCCGCTCCTGCTGCGCTGTCGTCCACCCCAGCTCAGCTGCTCCAACGACAGAAGGGTCCAGCACAACAGGGATCCGGCCTCCAGACTGTCTTTCGCCGCCTCAGATCTTCTTCCCCGCCGCTGGCAGCCATGAAAACTGCACTACCATCATCAACCGAGCAGATGACCTCGAGGACTACACGGGTCCGCAAGAGAGGTCGCACTCTTTCGTGTCTGCTTACGTTATGCATCGCTTAATATTACATGCTACTTTATCATCCTGTTCACCGATTAGACTCTGAGTCAGCTCCAAACTAATGGTCAAACTTGAGTTTTTAAATGGTTGTGGGGTACATATCGGGGCCGCTATCAATAGTATCTATCTACTATCTGGTTAATCTCCGGTGTCTAACTATGAGTTTCATGTTGGGTGGAAACAAACAAGTAAAGAAGCCATTATTTGCCTGCTATTATTTGTTTTGGATCTATCCACAGGTTGTTACCATCACTCTGGATTTCTGCATGCACTCCTTACATAATCTCACTATGTTTTTATTCCTATGCATGACAGTATTGTAACATGGAACTGAACATGTAGAGCAAAAGAGAACGAGCCTTGCGTGGCAATAAAATTTCATGCAGAGGTCGCTCCATGGTAGGTCGCAAGGCAGCCCCCCTCCACGCATTTCGGATTGTAATCGAGAAGGAAGATATCTGTTCTGAGGGGGATTCAGAAGGAGAAGAACAACTCCTATTTACCATGAGGTCTTTGCTCTAACTTGGCATGCTGAATGGTTGGTTATATCAATGGCATAATGGTCTCTTGGCATTTGCTTACTTTCTACATCAATATGTCGTCTGCTTAGTTACGACATCTTTGTGTGAATGCCATCTGTTTTAGTTTATTCATCGTTTATGTGGAATTATGTCAATGCCATCTTGTTTAGCCAGGCATCATATTATGTGAATTTTTGCAATGCCATCCTGCTTAGGCCAGTCATCTTATATGTAAATTATAATCAGGCCCATCCTTTTTTTCGTTACATATTACATTTGTCAACAATGTTAGTACATTCACTGCTCTTCGTGTGCATCAGCCATTTGACACGGTGATGGCAAATTCTGGAGTGAAAACAAGGTCTTCAGAGCAGACTATGCTATCTGACGAAGCGCATATCTCGCTGGTTACGGATAGCTCCTCAGAGGAGGATTCAGAGACAGATGACCAGTCCTATTCCCCCCCCCGAGGTGTATGCTCTAACTTGGCAGGGTTATGTTGCTCATATCGTGTGTATGGTGTCTCGCATTGCTATGTCATTTGATTAGTTTAGACATGCTTTGTGTGAATGCCACCTGTTTAGTGTCTAATTACCATATATGTGAATTATGCATTGCCATCTTGTTGCAAGACATTATATATGTGAATTATACAATGCTATCTTGTTGCAAAGGCATTATATATGTGAATTATGCAATGTCAATGTTGTTTAGACAATCATCATGTATGTGAATTATATCATGCTATCCATTTTTTTGTATTACGTGTTTCATTTGTTCGACAACGTTTGTATATTCAACTACTTCCTGTGCATCAGCCATTTGAAGTTGTGATGGAAGTATCTGGAGTGAAAACAAGGTATTCAGAGCAGACAATGCTACCTGCTGAAGCAGACATCTTGCTGGTTACAGAGAGCTCCTCAGAGGAGGATTCAGAGACTGATGACCAGTCCTATTTTCCCCCTGAGGTCTATGCTCAAACTTGGCAGGGTTATATTACCCATGTCATGCATGTTGTCTTGCATTGCTTAGTTTTTACATCATATATGGATTGCCATCTGCTTACTTGCTTACTATATAAATCATATATTTGAATTATATCATGCCATCATGTTTACATAGTACATACACATCATCTATCTGAATTATGGCATGGCAACCCATTTAATAAAGACATCATATAGTTATATTCATCCTGTTTAGTGTTTACAGTCAATCATATTTTGAATTATGGCATTCTATCCGTGAATGTATGTGAATTATGGCATGCCAACCTATTTAATAAACACATTATATAGTTATGTCATGTCATGTCACTGTTTACAAAGTCTCATATTTTGAACTATGTCTCTCCATCTTTTTTAGTTAGCCATCATAATGTGAAATTGTGTCATGCTATCCTGTTTAGTTAGCCATCATATATGTGAAATTGTGTCATGCTATCCTGTTTGGTTAGACAACATAAATATGAATTATTTCATGCCCTCTTTTATTCCCCACTATCCATTGCACCTGTCTATCATACAATGTCTATACTTTCAATTACTTTTCTTGTTTATCAGCCATTTGAATTGGAGAGCGTGATGGCAGTATCTAAGGGAGTAACAACATGGTCTTCAGAAAAGATAGTGCTACCAGTTGATGCAGATAGAACCACGGTTGTACTTGCCCAAGGACCAGATCCACCACACATAACCCAGACTCTCGCAGATTGTACCCCTACCCAGTTGGACAGAGAACCAGCTACACCCCTTCTAACCCCAACCCCGGCAGATAGTAACCCAGTTCCAGTTGACACAGCACCGTCTCCACCACAGAGCACCCAAACACGAGCAGTTAGTAAGGGAACTGCAGTGCCCAAAGCACGAGGACCACCACTCCGAATCCCAACTCAACGCTTAAAGGAGAAGAAGATTTGTTCTCAGGTCAGGTTCTGTAGCTATGGTTCATACTCCTTTGCTCTTGCATGACTGTATTTACTCATACCAACTATTTTCAAATTTGAAGGAATTGAAACCTGTTTTAAACCTGTTTCTTTAACTGGTTTGCTGTTGTAACCTGCTCTATGTTGATTTCAGTTTCAATTGAATAAACAGTTATGTTCTCATGTCATGCACATTACAAGTGTTGTTATTGCTCTATAGTTACCCACACTTATATTCTGTCTATTCTGCTTTGTCTTGAACAAATATTATTTGAACTGTGTCTCTATCTTGATTTGGTGACAAAAACTAGAATGATATAGACCATAAAGTGACCATGGTACATAGATATATGTTTGTTTCATGCTGTTATCCTATCCACTTTACTACTGAACTCATTTAAAAATGAGTTATATACAACATGGTAAACATGTGATGTGTCTGCTTTTCTCTTTTAGAATGCGGACAAAATATTGGAGAACAGTACCTGCATTATCCAATGTAAAGGAAGTAATGCAGATAAGGTTCAAGATAGTGAGACATCCCTGTTGGTCTCCAAGAAAGCTGATAAAAACTATTGAAAGTGCAACTATCCCTAGGTGGTTTTGGTAATTCATAACAACATATAGCTCATTGAGCTAATGCTATTCCAAGATGACTATTTCAGGAAAGCTCAATGATTGGCATGGCATGGATGTGAAAGTGGAACCCTCAAAATGCTAAGGACAAAGGATTGGCTCAAGCTCAAAAGCTCAAGACTCTTCATTTTATATTTTAGTGATCCAAGATCACATTGAGTCTTTAGGAAAAGCCAATACTATCAAGGAGGGATGAGGTGTTGCTTAATGAGCCTCTTGCTTCATGTGCTTAGTGATATGCTCCAAAACCGTCAACTACTTTCCCATATCCACATATGACCTAAACCCTAAGCCAAACTCGGTCCTACCGATTCTTTCTATCCGGAGCCACCGAGTTTCACTTGTCATAAGCCACCGCCAAACCCTAGCAATTCGGTTCTACCGATAGGGATCTCGGTCTCACCGAGATGGGATTGCAAACTCTCTGTTTCCCTTTCATAACTTTTCGGTCTCACCGAAAGAGCGAATCGGTCCCACCGAGATTGCAGTGTAAACTCTTTGTTTCCTTTTTGTAACTTTTCGGTCTCACCGAAAGAGCAAATCGGTCCCACCGAGTTTACCTGACCAACTCTCTGGTTAGCTTATTACCAAACTCGGTCTCACCGAGTTTGTGTAATCGGTCTCACCGAGATTACGTTATGCCCAAACCCTAACCATATAGGTCCTACCGAGTTGCATGTCAGTCCCACCGAAAATCTCTAACGGTCACTAGGTTTACCTTTTCGGTCCGACCGAGTTTGTTGATTCGGTCCCACCAAGATTGGAAAACTGTGTGTAACGGTTGGATTTTGTGTGGAGGCTATATATACCCCTTCACCTCCTCTTCATTCGTGGAGAGAGCCATCAGAACACATACACAATTCCAACTCATATGTTCTGAGAGAGAACCACCTACTCATGTGTTGAGACCAAGATATTCCATTCCTACCATATGAATCTTGATCTCTAGCCTTCCCCAAGTTGCTTTCCACTCAAATCTTCTTTCCACAAAATCCAAATACTATGAGAGAGAGTTTAGTGTTGGGGATACTATCATTTGAAGCACAAGAGCAAGGAGTTCATCATCAACACACCATTTGTTACTTCTTGGAGAGTGGTGTCTCCTAGATTGGCTAGGTGTCACTTGGGAGCCTCCGACAAGATTGTGGAGTTGAACCAAGGAGTTTGTAAGGGCAAGGAGATCGCCTACTTCGTGAAGATCTACCGCTAGTGAGGCAAGTCCTTCGTGGGCGATGGCCATGGTGGGATAGACAAGGTTGCTACTTCGTGGACCCTTCGTGGGTGGAGCCCTCCGTGGACTCGCGCGACCGTTACCCTTCGTGGGTTGAAGTCTCCATCAACGTGGATGTAGGATAGCACCACCTATCCGAACCACGGGAAAAACATCTGTGTCTCCAATTGCGTTTGAATTCTCCAAACCCTTCCCTTTACATTCTTGCAAGTTGCATGCTTTACTTTCCGCTGCCAATATACTCTTTGCATGCTTGCTTGAATTGTGTGATGATTGCTTGACTTGTCCTAAATAGCTAAAATCTGCCAAGAACTAAAATTGGGAAAAGGTTAAGTTTTTATTTGGTCAAGTAGTCTAATCACCCCCCCTCTAGACATACTTTCGATCCTACAAGTGGTATCAGAGCTTTGGTCTCCATTTGCCTTGATCTCCATAGCTTTTGGTGGTCATAGCCTTGGTTTCACAACCTAGGAGAGTATGGCGTCTAGCGAGGGAAATTATCACCGTAGAGGTCCTTACTTTGATGGTACTAATTTTGCTAGTTGGAAGCATAAAATGAAAATGCATATTCTTGGACATAACCCCGCCGTTTGGGCTATTGTGTGTGTTGGTTTGCAAGGTGACTTTTGATGGGAAAGAACCAAACCGTGAAGCTACCGCGGATGAGTTGAAGATGTTGCAATACAATGCTCAAGCTTGTGATATTCTCTTCAACGGATTGTGCCCCGAAGAATTCAACAAAATCAGACCGTCTTGAGAATGCAAAGGAAATTTGGGACACTTTGATTGATATGCACGAAGGTACCGACTCCGTCAAGGAATCCAAGTTGGATGTGCTTCAAAGTCAACTTGACAAGTTCAAAATGAAGGATGGTGAAGGTGTCGCTGAAATGTACTCTAGGCTTGCTCTCATCACAAATGAGATTGCCGGCTTAGGAAGTGAAGAGATGACCGATAGATTCATCATCAAGAAGATCCTAAGAGCCTTGGATGGAAAATATGATACCGTGTGCACATTGATCCAAATGATGCCCAATTACAAAGATCTCAAGCCAACGGAGGTGATTGGAAGAATTGTTGCTCATGAGATGTCACTTAAGGATAAAGAGGAACTTCACAACAAATCAAGTGGTGCCTATAAAGCCTCATGTGAAGCCCCTACATCATCAAGTGAGAAACAAGACTTCAATGAAGAATTGAGCTTAATGGTGAAGAACTTCAACAAGTTCTACAAGAGTAGAAGCAAAGATAGAAGCTTCAAGTCAAGGTCCTACAATGACAAAAGATCTTCTAGTCGAGAGCGAAAACTGCTACAGTTGTGGAAGACCCGGACACTATTCCAATGAGTGTACGGCTCCCTACAAGAGAAGAGAAGATTCTCCAAAAAGAAGAAGCAAAGAATCACCACCAAGAGAGAGAAGGAGTAGAGATGATCGTTATGAACGAAGATACTCACGGAGAAGCAAGGATTCGGAAAGGAAGGAAAAATCATCAAGGAGCTACACAAAACGAAGACATCAAGCTCATGTTGGTGAATGGGTATCCGGCTCCGACTCCGACAGCCACTCCGAGAGAAGTTATCACTCCGACTCCGAAGATACTCAAGATGAAGGTGTTGCCGGTCTAGCACTTGTGTCAACCAACTCCTACGACATATTTGACTCACCAAATGAAGGAATTGGAAGATGCTTCATGGCCAAAGGTCCTAAGGTAACACACCCCGAGTATGTTGATTTCAATAGTGATGAAGATGACTTGTTAGGTGATGATTTGCTTGTTGACAACTCTAGTGATGAATACTATGATGAAACGTCAATTAATCATGCTAATCAAGATAAAACGAATGACAATGATAAGGAGAAGATTGAGGCTCTAACTAAAGAACTAAACACTCTTAAGTTAGCTCATGAAACTATCTTCGAAGATCATCGAGAACTTTTAAGAGCTCATGAGAAATTATGCTTTGAAAAGCTCAATCTTGAGCAAGAGCATGAGTTCTTAAAAGCAATCAATGATGATCTCCGCAAGAAAAGTTCTTCTTACATTGCCAAGCGTTTACTCTTATCCACTTACATGCCTCAAGTCAAGTCTAGTAACAAGAACAAGAAAGATTCTTCCTCTAGCAGTAACAATGATCATGCTAAATCCAATATTGTTGCTTCTAGTAGTTCTCTTGATTCAACTAATGATTCTCTTAGCCAAGTTACACTTGAGCAAGAAAATAGCTTATTGAAGGGAATTATAGAGAAAGGAGTGTACAAAAGCCTTGCCGGGAGTAAGCAATTCAAGGAAATTGTGCGCAAGCAAGGAATGCACCGGAAGAATCAAGGTGTTGGTTTTGAACGAAAGTTCAATGCCAATGGAGTTGAGTGGGAAGAAGATCAATAACCCAAGACAAAGTTTGTTCCTCAACAAGAGAAGTATGATACTTCTTTCAAGGGGACACAAGCTCAAGATGATCTTCCACCACAAGACTACAAGCAAAAAGGCAAGGACAAGCTTCAAGAGGAAATTGATGCATTTGAAGAAGCTCCTAAGACCTTAGTCAAGTGGATTCCCAAGGCTACTTCAAGTTCCACTTCATCAAGTACGACTACAACTCCAAGGATTCCCATCAAGATGGTGTGGATCCAAAAGAAGAAGAACTAGAGAGTTCTTGAGGGTGACTCCGCCAACATACTTCACTCTTATCATTTTGGCAAGAACAAGGGCAATCAACTTCCACATCTTGCACTAGTTCAAGGAGTCACAAACCCTCTTGTTGGTAAGACAAGGGACAAGGTAACCTAAAAGTTTTCATGGAGATCATCTTGTGTGTGCATCACTCTATGTCTATGGATATCCTTGTTTGTTCCTTGTGGGACTAACCCATGTAGGTATTGAAAGTGCAATTCACTCAAATGGATAGCTCCAAGTGATCTACATCAACATTGAGCATCCACATCTTCAACATCTACATGAAGTCATCATCGACAAAACTCGAGGTTAGTTCATCCCTCTAAGGGGGGATATCACATCTAGGGGGAGCTTTACTCTAAGACTTGAGCTAAAGCAACTCTAAAGATGTGAACACAACAATGCTTTATGTAAAAGTGGTAACCCCACTTGAGCTTAAACGATGAGTATGACCTATGATCAAGTGTTCTCACTTGACTCCTAAGTCAATATACTCATATATAGATGACCTTGTCATCACAAATTGCTTGATAGATGCTAGAATTGGTTGTGCATGCCTTGTCACATATTTCATTTGCCATCTTATTGTGTGAGCATGCTGGTTGCATATTTTACTCATTCGAGGACATCCACTTGTTGTTTTGATTGTTTGGTTTTATTTCCTTTTGCCAAGTGGATGGACAAGAATGCCTAAGAACCTCCTCTAGCTATCTATGCTTTTCTCGTCTCAAACTCTATTCATGCTACATCACAAAATTTGATCAAGTCAAATTCGAACCACTCTGTGTGAGGAGCGCTTGGAGTACCTGATTCGTCATAGACTTAAACTTCCAAAACCTCTTTATGATTCTCGGTCTGAACGATACCCTACTTTCGGTCCTACCGAGATCATTAAGTTGATCTAGGTTTTCGATCTCGGTGCAACCGATTTGAACCATTCGGTCACACCGAGTTGCAACAACTGTATACAGTTTTGCATCTCGGTGCCACCGAGTTGTTCCACTCGGTCACACCGACAGGGTCGGGCTATATATAGTCACGGGCAAAAATTTGGAAATTTCTCCGAACCCCTTCGCCCGCGCGATAGCCTGCTCTGCCAACTTGGTCTCCGGATCGTCTCCTCGCCGCCAGCCGCCTCCAGTCGCTGGTCTTCGTCGCCGTCAACGGAAATTCAACCCCGCCGTTGCCGCCGTAGCGAGTCTCCGCTGAACTTGGGTATGGACTCGATCTTTGTGCTATTCCCCAATCCGATTCTTAGCAAATTGTGATCATCATGATTCTTGCCACGTTTGTTAAACTTCTATCCAGTCAATGAACTCGTAGATTAGGTTTAATTCGAAAATTTTAGGGTTAGGTTTCCGCCGAAACCATCTCGGACCCATCGAGTTGAAAAACTCGGTCCCACCGATTTGGCTTATGCCATTGCACAAGTGAGACTCGGTCTGACCGAGATTTACTTATCGATGTTACCGATTTTGGAACTCTGTGAAACCCTAGCAGTCTCGGTGCCACCGAACTGTGACTCGGTCTGACCGAGTTCACTAGTTTAGGTGTCAAAACTGCTTCGGTATCACCGAGTTTAGAAATCGGTAGATCCGAGATGCTTTCAGTGGGAAACTAAAACTAAGTTTTTGAATTATTCTTTTGCAAAAATCTCTGCATTTTGTGATGCTTATCCACTCTATCTCATCTATAACCTATTCACAGGGTCAGCAGTCAGAGTTTGCATCATGTCAGACCAAAGTGATAGCCAGAACTTGTCAGAGCAGCAAGTGCCGATGAGTGAGGGCACTAGTCCCTCAAGTTCCTCAGATGATGGCAGCAGGAGCACCCCTAGCAATCTTCCTAAAGGTGCCACAAGACAGAGAAAGAAGAGAACCTCAGACTCAGAAGATGAGGATTATGTGGCAGAAGAGGAAGCAACTTCCAAGAGAGTTAAGCTAGCACAGGGCATAAAACCAGGGATGAAGATCAAAAGGCCAGCAGGCAGGCATCCTATGTCAAAGGCCAGAGCTTCAACTGAGAAGCCCACTCCCATTGAGCCAGTTGCTGCTGAAGGCAAGAAGAGGAAAGAAAGGGTGAAGAAAACTGTAGCCAGAGTGCTTGGCAAGGCTTCCATCATGGAAGATGAGGAGGAAGAAGAATAGGTAGCTGCACCAGCACCTAAGGCACCCAAGCTGATGGGTGATGCCATAAGAACAGGGGCAGATGCTTCCAAGGCCAAGCCAGCTCCCAAGCACAAGCCAAGAAGGAGAAGGCGAGGAAGGAGAAAGCTGCCAAGATGCCTACTCAAGAGGAGGCATCTGAATATTTCCTGAAAACCAAACAAGAGCAGCTTGGTTACTTGATTGCATCCACCCTACGGATTGAGCAAGGACTAGCCACCCTAACTCAGAACCAAGCAAGCTTAGAGAGGATCATGGAACAAAAGTTCTATGACTTGGATGTCAAAGTGACAGAGATTCAGACTGCAGTGGAGCAGCTCCAGGATGACATGTAGGAGAGGAGAGGCAAGACTACAACTGATGCCTTTGCCAGAGTGCCACGAGGTCCGAGGTCGTCTGCAGTGCCAGTTGCTGACCCCAAAGCCACCACGTCTGCACTAGCTACAGCCTCAGTTCCACCAGCTCCAGCGTCCACTTCAGCCTCGACTCCGACCACGTCTACAGAAGGCTTCGTCCTTGGAGTGCTCCGGACTCCACCACCACCTGAAGATCAAGCCTGAGTGTCGACTTAGCACTATGCATTTTCTAGGAACTTTTTGGTAACTTGTTGCCAAAGGGGGAGAAAATGTATAGATCATAGGCTTCGAGAGAGAGTGTTGCTTTTATTCTCTCTTGTTTTATCTTGTGGTTTTTCGAACTTTGTTTGCTTTTGTGTGAGATACTATGTCATTGCTCGTGAGACATTGATGATCATGTGTTTGATCATAAGCTACACTTAATGTTTGCTTAATATTATCATCTTATCTATCTTATATGATCATTCACTATTCTTGGTGATGAGTGCATGTATTTCATTCTTATCATTTTAAGCGCTCCACCAAGATGTATGTGACATGGAAGAGTAACCCATGACTCTAACTCTTTGTGCATTTGCAGTCCAAAGCAAATTTTAAATATGCACAAATTTAGGGGGATCTCTTACTTGTCACATACTTCTCAAAGCGACGTTCATGCTTATTATCATTTGTCGAAGCTTTGATCTATATGTTGTCATCAATTACCAAAAAGGGGGAGATTGAAAGTGCAACTATCCCTAGGTGGTTTTGGTAATTCATAACAACATATAGCTCATTGAGCTAATGCTATTCCAAGATGACTATTTCAGGAAAGCTCAATGATTGGCATGGCATGGATGTGAAAGTGGAACCCTCAAAATGCTAAGGAAAAAGGATTGGCTCAAGCTCAAAAGCTCAAGACTCTTCATTTTATATTTTAGTGATCCAAGATCACATTGAGTCTTTAGGAAAAGCCAATACTATCAAGGAGGGATGAGGTGTTGCTTAATGAGCCTTTTGCTTCATGTGCTTAGTGATATGCTCCAAAACCCTCAACTACTTTCCCATATCCACATATGGCCTAAACCCTAAGCCAAACTTGGTCCTACCGATTCTTTCTATCCGGCGCCACCGAGTTTCACTTGTCATAAGCCACTGCCAAACCCTACCAATTCGGTTCTACCGATAGGGATCTCGGTCTCACTGAGATGGGATTGCAAACTCTCTGTTTCCCTTTCGTGACTTTTCGGTCTCACCGAAAGAGCGAATCGGTCCCACCGAGATTGCAGTGTAAACTCTCTGTTTCCTTTTTGTAACTTTTCGGTCTCACCGAAAGAGCAAATCGGTCCCACCGAGTTTACCTGACCAACTCTCTGGTTAGCTTATTACCAAACTCGGTCTCACCGAGTTTGTGTAATCGGTCTCACCGAGATTACGTTATGCCCAAACCCTAACCATATAGGTCCTACCGAGTTGCATGTCAGTCCCACCGAAAATCTCTAACGGTCACTAGGTTTACCTTTTCGGTCCGACCGAGTTTGTTGATTCGGTCCCACCAAGATTGGAAAACTGTGTGTAACGGTTGGATTTTGTGTGGAGGCTATATATACCCCTTCACCTCCTCTTCATTCGTGGAGAGAGCCATCAGAACACATACACAATTCCAACTCATATGTTCTGAGAGAGAACCACCTACTCATGTGTTGAGACCAAGATATTCCATTCCTACCATATGAATCTTGATCTCTAGCCTTCCCCAAGTTGCTTTCCACTCAAATCTTCTTTCCACAAAATCCAAATACTATGAGAGAGAGTTTAGTGTTGGGGATACTATCATTTGAAGCACAAGAGCAAGGAGTTCATCATCAACACACCATTTGTTACTTCTTGGAGAGTGGTGTCTCCTAGATTGGCTAGGTGTCACTTGGGAGCCTCCGACAAGATTGTGGAGTTGAACCAAGGAGTTTGTAAGGGCAAGGAGATCGCCTAATTCATGAAGATCTACCGCTAGTGAGGCAAGTCCTTCGTGGGCGATGGCCATGGTGGGATAGACAAGGTTGCTACTTCGTGGACCCTTCGTGGGTGGAGCCCTCCGTGGACTCGCGCGACCGTTACCCTTCGTGGGTTGAAGTCTCCATCAACGTGGATGTAGGATAGCACCACCTATCTGAACCACGGGAAAAACATCCGTGTCTCCAATTGCGTTTGAATTCTCCAAACCCTTCCCTTTACATTCTTGCAAGTTGCATGCTTTACTTTCCGCTGCCAATATACTCTTTGCATGCTTGCTTGAATTGTGTGATGATTGCTTGACTTGTCCTACAATAGCTAAAATCTGCCAAGAACTAAAATTGGGAAAAGGTTAAGTTTTTATTTGGTCAAGTAGTCTAATCACCCCCCCCCCTCTAGACATACTTTTGATCCTACAAGTGGTATGACTATCTTGATTCTGTCATAAATTTTTCATGGATGTACATGCATGACAGAAAACGCGACCTACTGTGACAAACACATATCATCATGAAAGTGTATTTTTTTGTAGTGATTTGATGTTTGGGGCTTTGATTATATGGGATCTTTTCCTGCTTCTAATGGATATACACATATTTTAGTTGTTGTTGATTACGTTACTAACTGGGTAGAAGCTATTCCAACTAGTAGTGCTGATCATAACACCTCTATTAAGATGCTTAAAGAAGTTATTTTCCATGGTTTGGAGTCCCTAGATATTTAATGACTGATGGTGGTTCACATTTTATTCATGGTGCTTTCCGTAAAATGCTTGCTAAGTATGATGTTAGTCATAGAATTGCATCTCCTTATCACCCACAGTCTAGTGGTCAAGTAGAATTGACTAATAGAGAGCTCAAATTAATTTTGCAGAAGACTGTCAATAGATCTAGAAAAAATTGGTCCAAGGAACTTGATGATGCATTATGAGCCTATAGAACTGCATATAAAAATCCTATGGGTATGTCTCCGTATAAAATGGTCTATGGAAAAGCATGTCACTTACCTCTCGAACTAGAACATAAGGCTTATTGGGCTATTAAAGAACTCAAATATGATTTCAAACTTGCCGGTGAGAAGAGGTTATTTGACATTAGCTCACTCGATGAATGGAGAACCCAAGCCTACGAAAATGCCAAGTTGTTTAAAGAAAAAGTCAAAAGATGGCATGACAAAAGAATACAAAAGCATGAGTTTAATATAGGTGATTATGTATTATTATACAAATCTCTATTAAGATTTTTTGCAGGAAAACTTCTCTCTAAATGGGAAGGTCCTTACGTTATCGAGGAGGTCTATCGTTCCGGTGCCATAAAAATCAACAACTTTGAAGGCACAAATCCGAAGGTGGTGAACGATCAAAGAATTAAACATTATATCTCAGGTAATCCTATAAATGTTGAAACCAATGTTATTGAAACCGTAACCCCGGAGGAATACATAAGGGACACTTTCCGGAACGTTTCAGACTCCGAAAAGGAATAGGTATGTGGTACGGTAAGTAAACCGACTCCAAAACAGTTCTAATGGCAATTTTCTTCTGTTTTGGAATATTTAGAAAAATAGAAAAATAAGAAGCAGTCCGGGAAGGACACGAGGGATCCACGAGGGTGGAGGGCGCGCCCCCTACCTCGTGGGCACCTCATGTGCTCTCCGGACTCCGTTTTCTTGCACGATACGTATTTTGGTCGGTAAAAATTCGTTATATAATCTCCCGAAGGTTTTGACCACCGTATCACGCAAAAATCTCCTGTTCTTGTTTCAAGCTGTTTTCTGCCAGGGTTGTCAAAGCCAAGCATCATGTTGTCTCCCTCCTCCTCCAACAATGAGGGAAACGATGCTTGGCTAGTGAAGATAGAGCTGAAGAGAGAAGAACCCATGGAGATTAACATAGACGAAGGGGTCAAGAAGGCCACGGAGGACCAAGTTCCGACAACAGAAGACATCCTTCAACTTTATCAAAATGTTCTTACCCCAACTGACATCGAAGCTTTCAAGATGATTGAGCTAGCTCGTATACAAAACAAGTATCTCACACGTGAAAATATTTTGTTGAACAAGCATATCATCGCACTCAAGGGCATTATCCGCAAGTTGGAAGACCTCCTATGCTCAATGTGCGACTACCCTTCATCGCCACCATCTTCTTCACCAACAAAGGAGACATAATCACATGGGTATGGGCACTCCCCTTGGCAACTGCCAAGCTTGGGGGAGTGCCCCGGTATCGTATCACCATCACTTCTATCTTTACCGTTTTTCTTAGTTCGATCCTTTTGGTAATATCTTGATCTAGTAGCATAAAGTTTTAGTATGATCTAGTTGTGAGTTTTGCTTTATGATCCTTCTATAGAATCGAGTCCGTGAGCTATATATAATAAAGATTAGTGTTGAGTCAAGGGCTTGATTACTTTGCCATGATCCTAAGTGAACAAAATAAAAGGAGAAAGAAATAAAAAGAAGTAAAAGAGATTATATGGATCTTATGGAGAGTAATGAGCTCACATATAAAGAGTATGATGATTAAAAGTTGTTGAGAGCTGACAAACATAGTTTTGGTCATCGTTGCAATTAATAGGAAGTAACAAAGAAAGAGAGCTCTTCACATATAAATATGCTATCTTGGACATAATTTATGATTGTGAGCACTCATTAAAATATGACATGCTAAAGAGTTGATGTTGGACAAGGAAGACAACGAAATGGGTTATGTTTTCTTACATCTGAGATAAATTATATTGTCATGGATCATCCAACATGATTGAGCTTGCCTTTCCTCCTCATGCTAACCAAATTTTGTGCACCAAGTAGAGATACTACTTGTGCTTCCAAACACCCTTAAACCAGTTTTGCCATGAGAGTCCACCATACCTACCTATGGATTAAGTAAGATCCTCCAAGTAAGTTGTCATCGGTGAAAGCAATAAAAATTGCTCTCTAAATATGTATGACTTATTATTGTGGGAGAAAATAAGCTTTCTACGATCGTGTGATATGGAAGAAATAAAAGCGACGAACTGCATAATAAAGGTCCATATCACAAGTTGCAATATAAAGTGACGTTCTTTTGCATTTAGATTTTGTGCATCCAACCATAAAAGCGCATGACAACCTCTGCTTCCCTCTGCGAAGGGCCTATCTTTTACTTTTACCTCCTACCTTGCATAAGAGTCATGGTTATCTTCACCCTTCCTTCTTAAATTTTATCTTTTGGCAAGCACAATATGTTGGAAAGATCCTGGTATATATGGCTAATTGGATGTGAGTTTTCATGAACCATTATTGTTGACATTATCCTTGAGGTAAAACGTTGGGAGGCAAAACTATAAGCCCCTATCTTTCTCCGTGTCCGATTAAAACGCCATACCCATAAGTATTGGATGAGTGGCAGCAATTGTGAAAGACTATATGATAGTTGAGTATGTGGACTTGCTGAAAAGCTCTTATATTGACTCTTTCCTATGTTATGATAAATTGCAATTGCTCCAATGACTGAGATTATAGTTTGTTAGTTTTCAATGAATTTTATGATTCATACTTGAATTGTGATTGAATTATTACTCTAGCATAAGAGATCATATGACAAGAATTATATAAGTTGTTGTTCTAAGAATGATCATGACGCCCTCATGACCGTATTTTAATTTTAGTGACACCTCTATCTCTAAACGTGTGGACATATTTTTTGATTTCGGCTTTCGCTTGAGGACAAGCGAGGTCTAAGCTTGGGGGAGTTGATACGTCCATTTTGCATCACGCTTTTATATCGATATTTATTGCATTATGGGCTATTATTACACATTATGTCACAATACTTATGCCTATTCTCTCTAATTTTACAAGGTTTACATAAAGAGGGAGAATGCGGCAGCTGGGATTATGGGCTGGAAAAGGAGCAAATATTAGAGACCTATTATGCACAGCTCCAAAAGTCCTGAAACTTCACGAAAGTCATTTTTAGAATATATAAAAAATACTGAGCGCAATAAATTCACCAGGGGGCCACACCCTGCCCACAAGGTTGGGGACGCGCCCTACCCCCATGGGTGCCCCCCCTACCTCGTGGGCCCCCTGGTGGCCCTCCGATGACCATCTTCTGCTATATGGAGTCTTTCGATGAGGAAAAAATCATAAGCCATCTTTCCAGACGAGACTCCGCCGTCACGAGGCGGAACTTTGGCGGAACCAATCTAGGGCTCCGGCGGAGCTGTTCTCCCGGGGATACTTCCCTCTGGGAGGGGGAAATCATCGCCATCGTCATCACCAACGCTCCTCTCATCGGGAGAGGGAAATCTCCATCAACATCTTCACCAACACCATCTCCTCTCAAAACCCTAGTTCATCTCTTGTATCCAATTCTTGTCTCCAAGTCCGGGATTGGTACCTGTGGGTTGCTAGTAGTGTTAATTACTCCTTGTAGTTGATGCTAGTTGGTTTATTTGGTGGAAGATCATATGTTCAGATCCTATATGCATATTAATACCCCTCTGATTATGAACATGAATATGCTTTGTGAGTAGTTACGTTTGTTCCTGAGGACATGGGAGAAGTCTTGCTATTAGTAGTCATGTGAATTTGGTATTCGTTCGATATTTTGATGAGATGTATGTTGTCTCTCCTCTAGTGGTGTTATGTGAACGTCGACTACATGACACTTCACCATTATTTGGGACTAGAGGAAGGCATTGTGAATTAATAAGTAGATGATGGGTTGCTAGAGTGACAGAAGCGTAAACCCTAGTTTATGCGTTGCTTCGTAAGGGGCTGATTTGGATCCACATGTTTCATGCTATGGTTAGGTTTACCTTAATACTTTTGTTGTAGTTGCGGATGCTTGCAATAGAGGTTAATCATAAGTGGGATGCTTGTCCAAGTAAGGACAGTACCCAAGCACCGGTCCACCCACATACCAAATTATCAAAGTACCGAACGCGAATCATATGAACGTGATGAAAACTAGCTTGACGATATTCTCATGTGTCCTCGGGAGCGCTTTACATCATATAAGAGTTTATCCAGGCTTGTCCTTTGGAACAAAAAGGATTGGGCCACCTTGCTGCACTTTATTTACTTTTGTTACTTGCTACTCGTTACAAATTATCTTATCACAAAACTATCTGTTACCTATTATTTCAGTGCTTGCAGAGAATACCTTGTTGAAAACCGCTTATCATTTCCTTCTGGTCCTCGTTGGGTTCGATAAAGGACTACGATAGATCCCCTATACTTGTGGGTCATCAGGGAGTACAACTGTACGAGGGGTTACAGGTTCGTCTGCCATCGCCGGAGAATAACAGCAGGTGTGGGTGAGTAGAGGGATGGCTAGGCCAGCGATGGGAGAACGGTGGGGCGGTGAGGCCTGTGCGGCAACACAACCGACCGTGGGGAGGAGGGAGCAGGCAGTCCCACCGGCGCTTGTTTGAGAGGCTGGAGCAGGAAGAGCAGAGATTGAAGTAGCACGGCGGCCATTGGATGGACATCCAACAGTCATTGCTTGTGCGTCAACCTTTTTTTAGGAAAGCCTCAAATCTGTGGAAAACAACATACAACCCATCTGCCATTATTTCTAATAATTTACAGCCCATGTGCTAGTTCTTAAGGTTTTTTGGAGCCCATATTCTTTTTGTTAGCATTACAGCCCATATTGTGTCCACGGTTAAAAATTTATACAAAATTTTGCATATTTCGGTGCGGTCCGAACTGTTTTTAATCCCGAAATTTCGAGTCACATTCAAACTAATTTTAAAAATAAATGTATATAAATATAAAATCAAACAAATTGTCCAAGCATAAAAATCAATGCAATTTAAAATCTCGAAATGAAAAAAAAAGAAATTTGAAACTAATTGTCGGTTTGATGTGTTTTAAAAATGTACAACCATTTCTCATTACTGATAGGCCATTTTCTCGGCCAGCCGAATGAAGCTCTCCTCGTCTTGAACGATTTGCATCCCAACAGGCCTGACAAAGCGACTTACTTGGCAAATCACAAAAAAAACTGGGTTGTGGCCGTGGACCCAGCTGCGGCCGTGGACCTAGCTGTCAGCCTCTCCATGTACAGTACTCTTCCGATGGAAGTCGGACGTTGACCACATTGACCACGCCGCGCCGAGAGCACCAAGGCGGTGTACGGCGACGAGGCCTGGGAAGGGGACGACGCGGAGCCGGGGAAGACGCGACAGTGGATGCCCACGCGGAGAGGAGTACGAGGGTTCACTGGTTCGGCTGGGGTGTGAGGCTGCCGTCACCGTAGAATAACAGGGGGTGTGGGTGAGTAGATGGATGGCCTGGCCTACGGTGGGAGTAGTAGAGGGCGGTGAGGCCTCCACGGCATCGGAGCCGGCCACGGGAGGCAGGAGCGTGAGGCACGACCGGCACTGGTTTGGGCGGCTGGAGCAAGAAGACCAGAGGTTGAAGAAGCACTACGGCCGTTGGGTGGACATCGTACGATCACTGGAGCTAGAATCATTCATATTGACTAAGTTGACAAAGCCCTCCATCCCCGTCAACTTAGTTGGCCCACAAGTTAGCCTCCCACTATTGTGGGTCCCAGCTAGTAGGGGTATTCATTTTTTTGTGTAATAAGGAGGCACTTCCTTGCGTGCGAATATATAGCTGGTGGGTCCAACCTGTCAGCGGTGGGAACGTTTTTTCGCGAAATACAGAGGCCCTTCTGGTGGGTCCCAGCTGTTAGGTGGAGGAATCATTATTTTGCGCGTAATAAGGAGGCATTTCCTTGCGTGCAACCATGGACCCAGCTGTCAGCCTCTCCACGCATAGTCTACTTCCGATGGTGTCCTTCGTTGACCACATTGACCACTCCGTGCCGAGCATATCCAAGGTGGTGGACGACGGCGAGGCCTAGGAAGGGGACGACGCGGAGCTCAGGAAGACGCGGCAGTGGATGCCCACGCAAGAGGAGTACGAGGGTTCATTGGTTTGACTACGGTGTGAGGCTGCCGTCGCCGCAGGCCCTGGCTAGCGGTGGGAGTAGTAGGGGCGGTGAGGCCTCAACGGCAGCACAACCGGCCACTGGAGGCAGGAGCAGGCGGTCTCGCCGGCGCTGGTTTGGGCGGCTGGTGCAAGAAGAGCAGTGATTGAAGAAGCAGTAGGACCGTTCGATTCAAATCCAATGGTTACTGCTGCTAGAATCGTTTGTTGACTAAGTTGACAAGCCCTGCGCACGCGTCAACTTAGTAGGCCCACGGGTCAGCCTCCCAACTGGTGCACCCCAGATGTTAGTGGGAGGAATCATTTTTTCACGTAATAAGGAGGCAGTTGATTGCGTGCGGCCAGGCCAATGGAGGGAGTAGGGTGGGCCGGGGAAGCCTGCGCGGCATCACAGCGGGCCACAAGAGGAGGGAGCAGGCAGTCCCGCCGACGCTAGTTTAGGCGGCTGGAGCAGGAAGATCAGAGATTGAAGAAGCACGTCGGCTGTTGGATGGACATCCAACAGTCACTGCTGCTAGAATCGTGTGTTGACTGACAAAGCCTTACGTAAACAAGTAAGCCTCGAAATATGTGGCGTCTACAGCCCATTTGCTATTCTTTTTATAACTTTTACTCATTTTCTAATTCATATGGAATTTATTGCAGCCCATTTTCCATTTTTAGAATTGTTGCCCATTTTCTGGTCAGTACCAGGGTTAAAAAATTAACTAAATATGTGGGAAATTTTGAAAATTTGCAATTTTTTGCTGGGGAACCAAATATTCTTAATCCAAAAATTAGTAGCCATACTAAAACAAATTTAAAAATAAATTAGTACTATGTCATGTTAAATCCAATGAAATACTCCCTCCGTCCCAAAATTCTTGTCTTAGATTTGTCTAAATACGGATGTATCAAGTCACGTTTTGGTATTAGATACATCCGTATCTAGACTAATCTAAGACAAGAATTTTGGGACGGAGGGAGTATAAGATATCAGTGAAGAACAAAAACAAAAAAAGGAACTAATATCCCATTTGCTATAATTTTTTTTGGAATTTTCAATCCCTTTTGATATTAATTTTAATAGACACTGACCATACTCTTTGGCCAGGCTGGAATGCATCCCTCCTCGTCTTGAAAGATTTGCAGCTCAGTAAGTCGGAGAAAACAAATAGTCCTAGCTTGGGTATTCTTCAAAAAGAAATACTAGGCTACCTATTTTCCCAAAGAAAAAACGGTTGGGCTGGTCATGTTGTTAGACGGGCCACAGAGACCACACAACCCAGCATAGGACTATGTATTGGAGGGCAAGAGTGACAGAAGCTTCAACCTAGCATAGAAATTGATGCATACGGGGTTGAAGGGGGACCAATATATCTTAATGCTATGGTTGGGTTTTACCTTAATTAACATTAGTATTTGCGGATGCTTGCTAATAGTTCCAATCATAAGTGCATAGAATTCCAAGTCAGGGATGACATGCTAGCAGTGGCCTCTCCCACATAATACTTGCTATCGGTCTAGTAAAGTAGTCAATTGCTTAGGGGCAATTTCGCAACTCCTACCACCACTTTTCCACACTCGCTATATTTACTTTACTGTTTCTTTATCTAAACAGCCCCTACCTTTTATTTACTTGCTCTTTATTATCTTGCAAACCTATCCAACAACACGTACAAAGTACTTCTTGTTTCATACTTGTTCTAGGTAAAGCGAACGTCAAGCGTGCGTAGAGTTGTATCGGTGGTTGATAGAACTTGAGGGAATATTTGTTCTACCTTTAGCTCCTCGTTGGGTTCGACACTCTTACTTATCGAAAACTGTTGCGATCCCCTATACTTGTGTGTTATCAAGACCTTTTTCTGGCGTCGTTGCCGGGGAGCAATAGCGTGGGGTGAATATTCTCGTGTGTACTTGTTTGCTTTTATCACTAAGTAATTTTTATTTGCTGTTCTTAGTTGTTCTTTATCTTTAGTTATGGATATGGAACACGAAATACCAAAAAAAATAGGTGTACTTGCTACTCATGGAGATGGGGAACCTCCTAAAACCCTCGATGCTGGTTATGTGCAAAAATATTATGTACTACTTTAATAATCCTGAGAAAACCCCATTCAATTATGTAATGGGAGTAACGTTGGATCAATGTGAATACTTTAGGGATTACCGCTTGACACAAAAGGGAAACTATTATGGGATCAAATTCATACATTGAATTGGTATGCTAGGCAACCATGCTTGAGATATGATTATACTTGTTGATCTAAGGTGAAGGCTCCACACCTCCCCTTTTCATGTGAATTTAATGACAATGAAACCTTAGCTTCATATGCCAGAGGTATATATGATTACTATGATGTGGAACAAATAGAAGAATTTGTTGCTTTTATGGGTGCTTATGAAATTGAATCAATGTTTGAAGAGTTTGAAGATTTTGATGATGTTGTTTATAGACCTGAAAATTTAGCTATCCTGAAATATTGTTATGAGAATTATGAATACAATTATAAATTAATGCACTTATTGAGAAAGTCTCCGCTGTCCAAGAAGAGACTAATATTTTGCAGGAGTCTATGGAAGAAGAAATTGATGAAACTGTGAGCTCACTGGATGAAAAAGATGAGGAGGAGAGCGAAGAACAAAAGGAGGAAGAGTGGATTAGCTACCCGTGCCCACCTTCTAATGAGAGTAACTCTTCAACTCATACATTATTTAATTTCCCTTCGTGCTCACCGGAGGATGATTGCTATGATGATTGTTATGATCCCGTTGATTCTTTTCAAATATCCCCTTTTGATGATGCTTGCTATGCTTGTGGACAAGATGCCAATATGAATTATGCTTATGGAGATGAACTTGCTATAGTTCCTTATGTTAAACATGAAATTGTTGCTATTGCACCCACGCATGATAGTCCTATTATCTTTTTGAATTCTCCCGACTACACTATATCGGAGAAGTTTGCTCTTATTAAGGAATATATTGATGGGTTGCCTTTTACCGTTGCACATGATGATTTTGATGAATATAATATGCATGTTCTTGCTGCTCCTACTTGCAATTTTTATGAGAGAGGAACTATATCTCCACCTCTCTATGTTTCCAATATGATAAAATTGCAAGAAACGGCTTATACTATGCATTGGCCTTTACTTTGTGTGCATGAATTGTTCTTTTATGACATTCTGATGCATAGGAAGAGAGTTAGACTTTGTTATTGCATGATACATGTTACTTTGTGCTCACTACTAAATTATAAATCATTGTTAATTAAAATTGGCTTTGATATACCTTGGGATCCGGGTGGATTCATTACTTGAGCACTATATGCCTAGCTTAATGGCTTCAAAGAAAGCGCTACCAGGGAGACAACCCGGAAGTTTTAGGGAGTCATTTATTTCTGTTGAGTGCTTTCATATAGTTTAAAAACAACAAAAATAAAGAGGGGAACCTAGAACTTTTTCAAAAAGGAAAGTGATAGTGAGAGAGACAAGCATTGTTGAAGTGGGAGCTAGCCTTGGACTTTGTTCATGCTCACGGAAACTTTGTGAATCTTGATTACAGAAACTTTTCAATAAAAATAATTATCCCCTTGTACAATTCCAGTGTATTATAAAAATAATGTGCCAAGGTTTGCCTTTAGGATGTTTACATTTGCTTGATGGTTTGTACGGTGCAGGACAGAAACTTTGGCTGTAGTGCGCGATTTTACATTTTTTGCTGGACCGTCAAATGGTTCTGATTCTTTTTGCACTGTATTCCTATACAAATTTTTTATTCTTCCTAATTTTGGTAGAAAATTTTCAAGTATCAGAAGTATGGTGAATGTTCAGATTGTTACAGACTGTTCTGTTTTAGACAGATTCTGTTTTTGATGCATAGTTTGCTTGTTTTGATGAAACTATCAATTTATATTAGTGGATTAAGCCATGAAAAAGTTATATTACAGTAGACACAATGCAAAAACAAAATATGAATTGGTTTGCAACAGTACTTATAGTAGTGATTTGCTTTATTATACTAACGGATCTTACCGAGTTTTCTTTTGAAGTTTTGTGTGGATGAAGTGTTCAATGATCGAGAAGGTCTCGATGTGAGAAGAAGGAAGAGAGGCAAGAGCTCAAGCTTGGGGATGCCCGAGGCACCCCAAGTAAATATTCAAGGAGACTCATGCGTCTAAGCTTGGGGATGCCCCGGAAGGCATCCCCTCTTTCTTCAACAAGTGTCGGTATGTTTTCAGATTCGTTTCGTTCATGCGATATGTGCAATCTTGGAGCGTCTTTTGCATTTAGTTTTCATTTTTCTTTTATGCACCATGCTGGTATGAGATAGTCCTTGGTTGATTTATAGAATTCTCATTGCACTTCACTTATATCTTTTGAGTATGGCTTTATAGAATGCTTCATGTGCTTTGCTTATATCATTTGAAGTTTGGATTGCCTGTTTCTCTTTACATAGACAACCGCCATTTGTAGAATGCTCTTTTGCTTCACTTATATTTGTTAGAGCACGGGCATATCTTTTGTAGAAAGAATTAAACTCTCTCGCTTCACTTATATCTATTTAGAGAGATGACAGGAATTGGTCATTCACATGGTTAGTCATAAAATCCTACATAAAACTTGTAGATCACTGAATATGATATGTTTGATTCCTTGCAATAGTTTTGCGATGTAAAGATGGTAATATTAGAGTCATGCTAGTGGGTAGTTGTGGATTGTAGAAATACTTGTGTTGAGGTTTGTGATTCCCGTAGCATGCACGTATGGTGAACCGTTATGTAACGAAGTTGGAGCATGAGGTATTTATTGATTGTCTTCCTTATGAGTGGCGGTCGGGGACGAGCGATGGTCTTTTCCTACCAATCTATCCCCCTAGGAGCATGCACATAGTACTTTGTTTCGATGACTAATAGTTTTTTGCAATAAGTATGTGAGTTCTTTATGACTAATGTTGAGTCCATGGATTATACGCACTCTCACCCTTCCATCATTGCTAGCCTCTCTAGTACCGCGCAACTTTCGCCGGTACCTTAAGCCCACCATATACCTTCCTCAAAACAGCCACCATACCTACCTATCATGGCATTTCCATAGCCATTCCGAGATATATTGCCATGCAACTTTGATCATCATCATATACATGACTTGAGCATTCATTGTCATATTGCTTTGCATGATCGTAAGATAGCTAGCATGATGTTTTCATGGCTTGTCCGTTTTTTGATGTCATTGCTACGCTAGATCATTGCACATCCCGGTACACCACCGGAGGCATTCATATAGAGTCATATCTTTGTTCTAGATATTGAGTTGTAATATTGAGTTGTAAGTAAATAAAAGTGTGATGATCATCATTATTAGAACATTGTCCCATGTGAGGTTATCAAAATAAAAGTGGCCAAAGAAGCCCAAAAAAAAAGAGGACAAAGAAGCCTACAAAAAAAGAAGAAAAAAAGAAGAAAAGAAAAAAATGAGAGAAAAAGAGAGAAAAAGAGAGAAGGGACAATGCTACTATCCTTTACCACACTTGTGCTTCAAAGTAGCACCATGATCTTCATAGTAGAGAGTCTCTCATGTTATCACTTTCATATACTAGTGGGAATTTTTCATTATAGAACTTGGCTTGTATATTCCAACAATGGGCCTCCTCAAGTGCCCTAGGTCTTCATGAGCAAGCAAGTTGGATGCACACCAACTAGTTTATTTTGTTGAGCTTTCATACATTTATAGCTCTAGTGCATCCGTTGCATGGCAATCCCTACTCCTTGCATTAACATCAATCGATGGGAATCTCCATTGCTCATTGGTTAGCCTCGTTGATGTGAGACTTTCCCCTTTTTGTCTTCTCCACATAACCCCCTCATTATTCTATTCCACCCATTGTGCTATATCCATGGCTCGCGCTCATGTATTGCGTGAAAGTTGAAAAGGTTTGAGAATGTCAAAAGTATGAAACAATTACTTGGCTTGTCATCGGGGTTGTGCATGATGTGAGTATTTTGTGTGGTGAAGATGGAGCATAGCCAGACTATATGATTTTGTAGGGATAACTTTCTTTGGCCTTGTTATTTTGAAAAGACATGATTTCTTTATTAGTGGGCTTGAAGTATTATTGTTTTTATGTCAAATGATAGACTATTTCTTTGAATAACTCGTATCTTAATATTCATGCCATGATTAGATATGTGATCAAGATTATGCTAGGTAGCATTCCACATCAAAAATTATCTTTTTTATCATTTACCTACTAGAGGACGAGCAGGAATTAAGCTTGGGGATGCTGATACGTCTCCGTTGTATCTATAATTTTTGATTGTTCCATGCCAATATTATTCAACTTTCATATACTTTTGGCAACTTTTTATACTATTTTTGGGACTAACATATTGATCCAGTGCCCAGTGCCAGTTCCTGTCTGTTGCATGTTTTTGGTTTCGCAGAATATCAATATCAAACGGAGTCCAAACAGGGTAAAAACGGACGGAGATACTTTTTGGAAAATTTGGAAAGTTCCGGAAGAAAAATCCACGTGAGACAGTGCCCGAGGGTGTCACGAGGCAGGGGGCGCGCCTACCCCCCTAGGTGTGCCCCCTACCCTCATGAGCCACCCGTAAGGCGGTTGACGCTCTTCTTTTGCCGCAAGAAAGCTAATTTTCGGGGAAAAATCACGGCGAAGGTTTTAGGCCAATCGGAGTTACGGATCTCCATATACACACGAAATGGTGAAACAGAGCCAGGAGAGAACGCAGAAACAAAGAGAGACAGAGAGACAGATCCAATCTCAGAGGGGCTCTCGCCCCTCCCGTGCCATGGAGGCCATGGACCAGAGGGGAAACCCTTCTCCCATCTAGGGAGGAGGTCAAGGAAGAAGAAGAAGGAGGGGGGCTCTCTCCCCCTCACTTCCGGTGGCACCGGAGTGCCACCGGGGGCCATCATCATCCCTGCGATCTACACCAACCCCTCCGCCATCTTCACCAACATCTCCATCACCTTCCCCCCTCTATCTACAGCGGTCCACTCTCCCGCAACCCGTTGTACCCTATACTTGAACATGGTGCTTTATGCTTCATATTAGTATCCAATGATGTGTTGCCATCCTATGATGTCTGAGTAGATTTGTTGTCCTATCGGTGGTTGATGAATTGCTATGATTGATTTAATTTGCTTGTGGTTATGTTGCTGTCCTTTGGTGCCCATCATATGATTGCGCGCGTGGATCACACCCTAGGGTTAGTTTGTATGTTGATAGGACTATGTATTGGAGGGCAAGAGTGACAGAAGCTTCAACCTAGCATAGAAATTGATGCATACGGGATTAAAGGGGGACCAATATATCTTAATGCTATGGTTGGGTTTTACCTTAATGAACATTAGTAGTTGCGGATGCTTGCTAATAGTTCCAATCATAAGTGCATAGAATTCCAAGTCAGGGATGACATGCTAGCAGTGGCCTCTCCCACATAATACTTGCTATCGGTCTAGTAAAGTAGTCAATTGCTTAGGGGCAATTTCGCAACTCCTACCACCACTTTTCCACACTCGCTATATTTACTTTACTGTTTCTTTATCTAAACAGCCCCTACCTTTTATTTACTTGCTCTTTATTATCTTGCAAACCTATCCAACAACACCTACAAAGTACTTCTAGTTTCATACTTGTTCTAGGTAAAGCGAACGTCAAGCATGCGTAGAGTTGTATCGGTGGCCGATAGAACTTGAGGGAATATTTGTTCTACCTTTAGCTCCTCGTTGGGTTCGACACTCTTACTTATCGAAAATTGTTGCGATCCCCTATGCTTGTGGGTTATCACATACTCACAACTACAGTCCTCTCCGGATTCACTATGTTGACAAGGACCATTTCAAAAAAAACTATGTTGACAAGGTCGGACGGCGCCGCCGCAGTGAGTGCACCAAGGCGGAGGATAAAGTGTTGTCGCCAATGTGCTGGGTTGGGTTGGACATTCTTATTGAAAAATAAAAATGGACCAGAACTATTTACGACGTTGATTACGATTTGCATGGGCCTGCGGTTTGCAGGAAGAAAATGCTGGGAGAAAGAAGACCGGTCGCTATCTTTGCCTAAGAATAATATCGACTGAATGTAACGACACTATCATAGGAAATAATATCCTCATGTTAAATCGTGAATTTAAAGAACTAGTGCATGAGCATTTAGCTTTATTTATTTACTTATTTATGTTTAGGGGACCATGAGCATGTACCTGGGTCGGATTCATGTGAGAGCCTCCCTTCCAGTTAATTATGGGCTTCTCTATTGGGCCTTCATCAGTGGGCTGCATGTTATCAACAAGTGGAAAATGTGTTTCGTACAAAAAATAGTATGTGCTACGTACGGTACGGGGCACTAAAGGATCGAACCATGCAACGACTTCCAAAACATTGTGTTTGTCATTCTAACAACACATTTATTCAACCAACAGATGAAATATACTACTGATTGTACATTGAAAACAACAGCAGCAGCAACCAGGGTTGGGGGTGAAACAGAAGCAATAAGCAGGCCAGAAGAGTGAAGACGCAACTCTCTCTTCCAAACGAAACATCAGCCATCATTACAAAAGGGCTACCAAAAAAGAACAAGTGTATGCATCAAACTAAATAAAGATCCTACTACACCAAGTGTACGCATCTAACTAACTGGCTCAGTTAGACGTTACTATTTATTAAGCTATGGAGATTGGCTGACGGCTTGAACCAGATGGGTGGCCGACAGGGGAAACTCCAGCCAGCAGGTCGAAGTCTGATACTTGCGACCCTCTCTCCTACATTGGGCTGCAGAGCATGGCAGCACATATCAGGGTATGGTGCATGCAGAGACACATGGTACGTTGTGTACTCACAGTTTTTCCTGATGAACGAAACCATGCTGCCATCATGATCCTTGCCGTCGGTTATCTCCTGGTTAATCGGATAATTCAGTCCGACAAACAGAGAGCGTGTACCAAGGCTACTTACCAACCTCCAGTCAAAAATCCCTGAAGGCCCAGAGAAGCTGGGATCCTGCTCAAAGACCTTGCAGTGATTGTGATTGTATTCCGCGAAACAACACGTCCGGTACGTGCGAACGATCATCAATCATTCGTCGTCATTTGATCGAGCCAGGAACCACCTGCAACTGCCATGCCGCTTTCTTTGAAAGGTTCTAGGATTAGGAAGGGTAGGGACACCAGGCGGCCTACAACATCATATCAAGTTGGAGTCAAATAACCCTAAAAAAAGTTGGAGTCAAATAAAAAAGGGCTCTTGATGTAGTCAATCTTAAGAACATCATGTTATGAGCATGAATATTTTTCAGTAAATGTTGACAGTAATATAAGCAAGCCATCATGATATCATAGGAAAGTAACATACTGCTGTAGTAGCCGTTTGTAGCGATGACTGGAGTAGGCCAGCAATACATCCAGCCATAGAAGGAGTTGACAGCGTATATGAAGCCCTTATGTTCAATGGCATCAGAGAACCATGGAGGATGTATGATCCTGCGATGGACGTGCAGATTTATCCACTTACCGCAGTGACCTGTCAGATAGGCGAGACTGCAGTTGAAGAACGCAATTAGCCTGAAGTCTTTATAATTCACAAATCTTGTAGGCACTTGGCAGATTACAACGTTGAGCAAATCAAACTTGATATCATGTTGGCTACTATAAGATTCTGAGTATTTTGGGCCGTGGTGCCAAAGCAGTGCAGTGTTAATCGAAGGAAGGGGGATCAATCACCGGGTGTAGACCTCCACAAGCATCCAGCTGCCACGACCATCGACGAGCACCATCCAAGATGTGTTCATGCCGAACCAGTACATACCATTAATGTAGTTGAGGGTGACGGGGATCGAATCGCAGTCAAGGGGTTGATGCTCGCCACCCTACGATCATTATGCTGCATGACACGCCGTTTCTGAAGATCAGACGGCATCATCAAGCAAGGAGTTGGCTTAAAAAGCTCCGGCCCGAGGGCTTTGAGTAAATGGTACAGCCCCGACGAGCACGCAGCGAGCGGCATGGTACTAAGATTGTTCACACGCGAAACAATGAGCTTGATTACCTCTATGGGGAGCGAATTCCAACCACTCTTTCGGCGGACGCTGCTTGGTTCTGCCATTGTTAGTGCTTGGGTTTCGGACGAGGGGGGAGGCGCCTTAGCAGGGATGGAAGATTGGACGAGGGGGGGAGGCGCCTTAGCGGGGATGGAAGAGCGGACAAAGATGGAGAAGTGAATATGTCCTGCGGGAAGTGGACAGGTGATGATGACTAGAGCACGCCGCTTGACTTACGAGACACATACCAGCAGCGTAGGGTCATATCGAAGTCAGAAAACTTGCTTGAGTGATCACAGTACTGGTACTCCCTATAGTACCTACCACTATTCCCTAACTTGCTTGAGTAGAGTAGTAGTGGAGTAGGACTCTGCTCTACTACTAGAACCGGAGGAGTAGTATATTCTAATCTAAAATAGTTACACACTTCAATGCCCGAGCGTGGAACGACTACGAACCGCCATCGGTGCTAACTCCAATCCCCAGCAAACGTTCCCTGGGAGACATGGCAGTTGCAAACGCCCGCGACGCAGTTACAGTACATGTGTAAGGGTGGCGGTTTTGTCAAATACTATGGCTTAAAAACAGGCCACCGTCGGATGGAAATCTGACGGTTACGTGGGATTCGCCAGGATTGAGCTCGTGCCAAACAATCTCCAGATATCATTACTAAAAAAAGGTTAAAACACCCAGGGTTATAACTTGCACCGGCTGACCACTAACAATGATACTAACATAGTTGTAAAATGGTCAAAGACCGTGTCTACGTGGTGTTTGAAATTATATGCAAAAAAATTAGCAAGATGCACGTGCATTGCACGGCACACCATCATCACCAACTCGGTTTTTTCTCTACTCCTACTCCTATAAAAGACTCAGTTGGTGATGATGGAGGCGAGGAGGCGTGTTTAGCCGGGCGTGCAGCGGACGGTGCAGTACTATTCGATTTGTTATAAAAAACAAAGAAGAGTAGTTGAGATAGAGATAAGAGTAGAGATAGAGACTTAAGGTCTTCCACTATGTAGGCAAAAAGAGGTGCTAAATTTGCTTTTTGGGTATTTGGCACCGATGCCCTACATTGCCCAAGCGATGCCAAACAAAAATTTCTGGGCACCGGAGCACCATCTACTGCTTCGCGTTCTACTCCTGCGCTCCATTCGGCGACCGCAACGTCCCCTACAGCCACTCCCTCCCGTGCTCCATTCGGGGGGCGCTGTTGAAATTTGGGGAGCGCACTCTCGCGACTGCTGGCAGCCACGACTTCACCGATGATGACTTCTTCCCCGACCTCGGCAACCTCTTCCTCAACGACATGGGCGACAACCTCAGCGCCAACGGTGCTGCTCCCGTTGCACCATATGTGTTTTTGTCCTTCCTGTTCGAAATCGTGGTAGAATTCATGTTTCTACTATGTATCCTACTAGATTCTATCTGTTCATCTACTATGCTAGTCCACATGATTAGTTTAATCTCTATTATAGCCGTCATGATTTATTTTGTGCTTATTCGGATTAAATATCGTAGTAACTTGCTCATATATTCAACTGGCGCAACGTCCCCTACAGCCACTCCCGTTTCATGGACGGCCTAGTCGATGCCTCCAAGGAGCCCTTCGTCTACTACTATGAGTGCCTGATGCCGTTTTGGGGCTCGCCGGTGGACATTGTGCATCACCTCACAGATGCGTGCAACGGTCACTACTGGCCCTTAGCAGAGAACATCAAGTACGAGACGTGCTACCCGTTCACCATGCCGGAGTCGCTGGAGGATCACTGCCGCCTGCTAGTCTTGGAGGAGGATGGCAACGTCTTCCTCTCTTGATCATGGGCACCGGCGAGGCCCGCGCAGGCCGCCGCCCCGTCTCTGTAGTTTGCGTCAGGGGCGACGCCGCCGACGCTGACACTGACACGGGGCCGATGTACGGGGCGTACTCACTGTTACTACCCCTCCAAGGTACGTGGGAGGTGACACCGGCTCCATCATGCTGACTAGGACTGTGCAGAGCTGGGACCTTCCTGCCGATGTGGACATGGAAGACACATGGTATGATTTACCCCCCAACGCGGTGCACGGGGACTCCAAGGAGGTTCACCTGGACATACGCATTATCAAGTTAAATGTTGGTCATTAGTCTTCGCTCAGTGTAATCCGATGTCTAAGCATGTGGAGACTTCCATGCATGATCTTGCTCTATTGGAGTGTCGTGCATGAATAAAAGTGTATCCATTTATAGTTTAGTCTAGAATCTTCCTTGTATGAATTTTTACTACAGTACTGGTGAAAGACTTACTATGAACCATTTCTTACATCTCCTATGCCCCTTCCAAGTCATCCTGATTTAATCCCTCCGTCTAGGTGTATAAAGGCATGGTTAATACTTAATAGTATAGCCAACTGTTGACTATAAGAAAGTGCCATGTCATCTGTAGCCAACATGTATAACAATTGATACTCAAAAACTAATTCTTAAAGATCATTTCTTGCAAAGCACAATAAGTGTTATTTCTTCACAAGTTTTGGATGCAGGTTGAACACTTGGACACTTTTGTTTGCAAAAGATACCTTTTTATCTATTTCACCCGGATGTTTGTGAGCTCTAGAGATGACCCCCACATCCTTTCTCAAAATAAACAACTCCCCGATCAATGCATTTCACTCTTCCGTGCAACGCACGGGCACCTTACTACTATAGATTAGTACGACCAAAAATTGAACTAGCATTATATATAGTACGATAAATGCTGATGCATGTCACCTAAAATTATATCATCTATGTTCAAATATGAATCCAACGATATAGTTTTTGTTGACATGCACTAACATTTTGTCAGTTAAGTCTGCAGTCAAATTCAATGGGGGACTAATAAACCACGACCGATGTAGTACAAGTGTAGAGGGCGGCGCTGCACGGGAGTCTCACTCTCACCCAGCTCATGGTGCGGCAGTACAACTGTCGTATCACAAAACCCAACCACTACCAGTAATAAGTGGCCAGATAAAATAAACAGACAAGCAACCATCACATCCCTCCATATTTTTTGCATTTCATCTCTCTGCATTTACTTTCTCCGGTTCATCTCGCACACTCGATCCCTAGCTACTACTCCTAGTATCCCTAGCTACTACTCCTAGGGCCAGTTCTTTTGGCGGCTCAAAAAATAAGTCGTCTCTTCCCCAGCTTTTCCCATAAGACTAGTCACAGTGGAGAGTAACATTAAGGTGCCTCACTCATTTATTTGGGCTTCTAAAATACTACTAGTAGCTCCGTCCTGGTTTATTCGTCACCATTGTAATTTGTGGTAAATCTTGACCAAAGATTTAACTGATAAAATGTTAGTGCATGTGACATGCACAAACATTTCATTAGTTAAATTTATGATCAAAATTTGACACAGATTACAATGGGGACCAATAAACCAGGACGGAGCTAGTAGTAATGGGATTACAACTAATCTAGAAGCCTAAACAAACTGGCCCCTGGTACTCCTACTAGTAGTACTAGTACTCAAGTTGGAATTCCAATTGCACGCCACAACTTGTTAGGCAAAAAATTCGATATAGGGTGTAGGAAGCAGTTTGGGAATTTGCATGCCTTTCCGACCAGTGAGATACTTCATACAAAGTACGACAAAGAAATAACCACAGAGAAGGAAGCTAAAAGTAAACAATCAAATGAGCATTTTTGCATTGAATCGTTTCACAAGCTTGACTAGTGTTGTTTTTCTACTTTTACAAAAACCGCATCGTAATGTTAAAACATGCATTTGCACGTACATAAGTAATAGTAGTACTCCCTCCGTCCAGATGTATAAATTCTTCCCTCCTTCTTGGTCACGGTGCACAACCAAAGATGACTTATTCACCTAGACGGAGGGAGTAGCACAGTCTGCAAGCATATATATATAGAGAGAGAGAGACGTGTAGTGCGATAGTATATAGTAAAGTTTGTGCTATATGCACCTACTTACAAAATGCGTACGGATACACAAGGTTTCCAAACTTTCCCTCTTACATACTTAATTAAGAATGCTAATAATTCCCAAACATTCGAGATTTATCATTTGCGTCCCAAAACTAATGAGATCACCTTACGAAACTAAATTATACTCCTACTAAAAGCCACGGCGCTCGCAGGAGCGCTTGCGGCGCGCCAAGAGTGCCCTGGTGCGCAGCCGTTTCCCAGCGCGCCGACACAACACCTCTTCCTCAGCCTCGCAACTCACGAGGTGCTGAGTGGTGGCTTGCCGGTGGGCGAGCGCTATCTCACCGGTGTGGTGATCCGGCGCCAACAGGTACTCCTCCCCGCTGGAAGCATGCACCCGGTCCACGTACCGCCAAGTGTAGATGAGGCACTTGGGCCCGACTGCACTTAGGGCTTTGGCACGGGCGTCCTCCGCCACCCTCACGGCCCTTGCATGAGCCTTCTGCCAAAGAGCCAATTGCTTGAATCTCTCGGACGCGACATAGACCTGCTAGGCAGCTTGCCCCGCAGTGCGCTTCTCTTCCTCGGCTTTCTTCTCCGCCTCTATTTTGGCTTTCTTTGCCAGCGGCAAAGCCTGCCACATGGTGACATCCATTTCTTTCCAAAGCTCCTCAAGGCTGGGGGGCTCGGCGGGCAGCGCAGCGTTCTCCTCATAGCGGGGAGCCGACGCGAACTCCGACACGCATGGTGGCGAGATTGGGAACGCCGACGCATCCACCTCGACGCGTTGTGGCGAGGAGTGGAACACCGACGCGTCCTCCTCGACTAGTGGCGGCGAGGAACGGAACGACAATGCGTGACCGTCCAGGCGGTGCAGCGAGGGGCGCCTAGGGTTTGGGAGGGGCGATGCCATGGTGGTTGACGTGAGAGGGAGGGGGAGGAGATAGCGATGAACGTGTGCATTCTTCCGATTGCCGTGGGAGGCGCAGTATTTATAGTGAGCAATGGCACACCTACGTAAGATATGGACTGAGATGCACTGACTTAACTGCAGGTCCAGTTGCGTCACTGACATGTGGGCCAGACCCCTGTTGGGCCCATATGTCAGTGACCCAATGCACTTGCAGTTAAGTAACTGAAGCAGCGTCCCGAAAGATATGTTGCGTGATTAACGTAACAGCTACGTGGGCATATTTATTGGAGTAAATTACGGGGGAGGGAAGGGGTGGAAATATTGCTGGCCACAACGGATTGGACGAGTGTGGGGGGAGGACAGTCATGCATGCAGATTTTTTCCACACGGGGTGGAGTGGTGGGACCGTCAGAGGGAGAAGGACAGTCTGGCAGGCATATTGTTTCCACACATGGAGAGGAAAAGATTTGGAGACGAACGGGCTTCCTGCAGGTATGGGGAATGGTGCACAATAAGTCTCATCTTGCATGTCGGGCTAGGTATAGTCTCAAGTCATTAAAAACATGCACGCCCCACACATGTTCATATTTCAAGGTGCACTAAATTATTCCAGCGATGATTAAGGCTTCATAATGGTGGTATCTTAGCTGGTATCATGCACACGGGAATAACAAACATGCTGATGTGGCAAATAATTAAAGAAGAGAGGGGGGTTAGAGTAACTAGTGTTCATGCATGCATTGGTAAACACATTTTTTATGAAGAACGACATCATTAGTTGAGTACTTTTGCAGACTACAAAAGCTATTCCACCGCCTTTATCTTGCTAAGAGTAGGTGAAATTTTTGAATCGAGCCCTTTAAACTAGAAGGGAGGTAGTAGTACTCTAATAGCTCTTGTTGTGATGACAAGATAGCACATGGCACGCACCTGGACGGAGGAACTAGTCTGCATTGTGCATTTAAGTTTTGTCTGAAGTCAATGTACCTCTACTTTGACCAAACTTATAGAAAAATGTATCAACATTCACAATGTCAAATCAATATATTTATACTCATTATAAAACATAGTTCTTATACTCATTATAATCAGTATTGTAGATATTGATATTTTTAGTATAAATTTGGTCAAACACTTTGCAAACGGTTGACAGAAGTAAAAAGGACCAGAGGGAGTATCATGCATGCGGAGTAGGCAAAAAAATGCTCATTTATAGCTGGTCGAAGTCTCAAAGGGCGCGACCGCACGAGGGAGGCAAAGGTCATGGGAGGCGCGACGGTTGACGGAATTCAGTGAAGTTACCCACGCACCTGCATGGCGTGCGAATAGGTAGAAGCTATACTGCTAGGCCTACGATATGGGTCTAGTAGACATGACATCTAGTGGGTCCCGCATAGTTCTCAAGAACTCTTTGGGGGCTTGCGGCCGTTTATCCACCGGGCAAGCCAGCAACCCCACGCCGTTCGCATGCCCTACTCGTCCACGTCTTCTACTAGTATAGTACCTTACAACAGTTCGCTCCCAGTCATCCTGTCCTTTCACATTACACCAGTTCAACTTCTCCTAACCCTCCTCCAAAATCCATGGCCTCCAAAATCTCCATGGTCACCGCTGAGTACCAGGTTAGAGCCATCACCGGCGATGAGTTCATCTTCATCTACACACGTGGATCCGCGACGGTGAAAGCATGCCTTCGCTTCCTACGCATGTTCAATAGTTCAACAGATGAGTGGGTCGCTGGGCTAGATGTTGAGTACACCATAGTCCTGCAAAGAGAGAAGATTCTAAAGGAGGCAAAGAAGAAGAAGTCCGTCGTGATCCAGGTTTGCGTACATAACATGTGCTTGGTCTACCACATATGCCATGCCGATGTTGAGTGCCAGGATTTTAGAACTTCCTCAAGGACGAAAGAGTGAAATTAGTTACTGTAGACTTTAGGAACGACAGGGATGTCCTGGGTCGGATAGGCCTCGTTATAGGCCAGCCTGGTGTCCTCCTCTCAGCCTTCAATGCTGACCCTGATAGCAGCCATGATTGATCCTTCGTACGCAAAACTGAAGAAACCTCACCATGAGTTTCATCATGCATGGGAGTCAAAGACATTAGATGAAGATCACATCCTGTACACAGCAATGGATGCCTACTGTCGGTGTCAAAACCGGCGGATCTTGGGTAGGGGGTCCCAAACTGTGCGTCTAAGGTCGATGGTAACAGGAGACAGGAGACACGATGTTTACCCAGGTTCGGGCCCTCTCGATGGAGGTAATACCCTACTTCCTGCTTGATTGATCTTGATGATATGGGTATTACAAGAGTTGATCTACCACGATATCGTAGAGGCTAAACCCTAGAAGCTAGCCTATCATTATGATTGTTTGTATATCTATCGACTAGTCTGGACCTGGTTTATATAATGCACCAGAGGCCTAGGATAACAAGAGTCCTAGCCGAATACGCTGGTGGGGGAGGAGTCCTTGTCTTAACCACCAAGTCTTGTGGAATCTTCCTTGTATGCGGCAGCTGTCCGAACTGGCCCATGAGTATAGGGCCATGGGGGTCCTCGGCCCAATCTAACTGACCGGGAGACGACATGGTGAGTACCCCCTAGTCCAGGACACCGTCAGTAGCCCCCTGAACCGGTCTTCAAGTTGGGGACGCTCCTCGGTTCTTCCGAACTGTTCTTTGTCTTCGTTCGTTGGTCTTGAAAACTGGTTCAAAAAATATTCCCATCTTCTATCTTGAGGATTGCCAAGCTAAATCTGAAGATCTCACACGTCGGGTATCCGAGGAGCCCTTTAAGTCTTCGGCCTTTACCAATGCCTTGTTATTTTTATGCCACACCTCGGGTTTGAAGTTGTTCCCGGGCGGCAGCGTCCTCTTGCGTCCAAGCTCCAACGCCGGACTGCATTCGAGGTATCTTTTGCAGCCGAGCACCAACGTCGAACCGCTTTCCGAGCTCCAACGCCAGAATGTATCCGAGCTCCAACGCCGGACTATGTCCAAACTCCAACGTTGGACTGTATCCGGGCTCCAATGCCGGACTATATCCGAGGTGTCATATCACCTTGGTTCAAAAAAGTCGAAGGATTTTAGTCGAGCTTAATGTCGTAAATGCCCTCTATGGAGCCAGCCACTCACGCCTGAGTTTTATGCCGGATTGCTTCCGAGGTGGTGCACCACCCCGACTGTGGGTCGATTCTTTGTCAATATTTTTGATTGGTGCAATTTATTCTCTGCCGAGATATATAGCCAGTAGCCCTCAAGGTGTGTATCGGTCTAAAACCCGAGATGCACCTGAAGGATGACGTAAGACTGCTGATCCCAGTAGCCGCTGAGACTCAGGTTGATTTGCAAAATCGGCCTAAGGATCAAGTCCTAGCTTGGCAGAATACTTCGGGACACAAAAAGCGGCGTGCTCAGTCCTCGAGACTCGGGTTGGGTGCGGCTGACGAACCTGAGGATCAAAATCTCCTCAGAAACTGTATTGCACTTAAAATTTTCTACATTGGATAGGCAATGCAGTAGCCCCCGAGACACTGGTCGGGTGGCAACACCAGATCAGGGGATCGATGTGCCCCTTTAATATTTGTAAAAAATAAGCCCGAAGCCCAGTAGCCCCCGAGCCTTAATGCGGGCACGGGTGGCCGAATTAAGGATCGATATCCATAGTAAAGTCACAAATTACGTGTAATGACTCTATGTATCCAAGCACTTTACGTCATTAATGCTCGGATCTGCATTGTACAAAACTTTGTTGACCGACCATCGGCTTCCACCTCCTCGGCCAGTAGCCGAGGAGTGTTTGTCCTATTTTATAAAGCCTTTATGAGGGCAAAGATTTACGACAAACAAGGCAATCTGTTCATACGGTTTTATAAACAAAGGTACACATAGAGATATGTTATATTACTGTTTAACATAAGAAATGTCTTCCAAAGAAAATAGTCCCGCTATCGGTTCCTTTCTTTGGGTTGTCATGGTAAGCATGATCATGAAACCTCAGTTCTAATGTAAGAGCAAAATATTGAGGATTTAGTTTGGGAGGCTAGTTACTAGCCCCCGGTAGTGTTCGGCAACAGTCGAGGTCAAGCCGTAAACACTTCGGCCAATGTCATGAATGGCCCGTCATTTAACACAGTCATCGAATCACTGACCAGTTTACGCTTATTGTGACAGTCAGTTTTTGGGTTTCTCCACTAAGGTGCTTAACCATGTGAGCTAGAAGCATAATCGTAGTGGTTCTCACTTTACACACCTAGTCGATCAAAGCGGAACGTAGGAGGCAAGCGCAGGAGCCGGGCAACCCAACTATTGACCGAAGACACAATTCGAAACCGATGCATATATAGCAATATCCAAGAATGTCTTTTGCCGAATCTCTAAAGGTGTCCGGCATTGCACTGTGAGACTTGTGCTGAAAACACACAAATAGTTTAAAAGTGCCACAAGCTGGGAAAACCAAAAAAATGTTAGTAAAAACTTGACGTCCGAACAAGATCAAGTGTTCGGTGCCAATCTGAAAATTGGAAGAAAAAAATGTGCTTCTATCGTGCTTTAACATGACATATCCGATCTCAAGACTTCATGTGGGTCAACCTACGGCTTCAAGCTCCTTATCCCAAAGGCGGAGTACTTCTCCGAGGTTAGTTTAGCAAACTAAACTCAAGCGGCTTTCAGAGAGAAGACAAGCTATCCGGCTATTGACCATAAACTCGAGTCGAAAAAGGAGCGGTAGAAAAAGACTTTGCAACGACCAAGAAGAAAACACGTTTACTATAAAACAGCTCATATAAATTTTAAGAGCCCCCAAGTGACTTGGGTAAAAGAATTTTATGTATAATGATTGTATGTTCCGAAGTACTTATATCATGCGTGTGTTCACCCGAACTTTAAACGCGTCTTAACCGACCGTCGGCTTCTCCCTCTTCGGCCAAGGGCCGAAAAGTGTCATGTACTCCACCTGTCGAGAGTATCGATGGTGTTTCTGATGACCAGGCAATCAGGCCATAAGGCTGTAACAGACAAAGCGCGCTCAGGGAACTTATGCTATATTACTAATGAAGTGTAAGAAGCATCTTCAAAGAAAATAGTTCCCCCACCGATACCTTTCTTCGGTGCTCATTATTACTATGAGACTTGTGCAATAGATTTTTTTGTACTCATGAGTTCCGTTGTGTGCCGACCATGATTGAAAACAATAAGAGCGCTAGCTTTCGGCTTCATCCAGTCTGAGGTCAGAGCTCGAATGACCCGGTCGTGACAATCACAGAGGTGCTCCCCTTACTCCCTAGCTGAATAATCGGGAACGTAGGGGTAAGCACAGGAGCCAGGCAACCCAGCTTGCGGAACACTTAAGTCAATATGGTGCATATTGTGCCGTAATACACGAACAAGGAACGAAGTCGTACAAGTATAATCATATGCAAGAGGAAAAGCTTCATGAAGGAAGCCCCCAAGTAAAGGGGGTAATTGAATTTGTGCGTCACAGACAAAGTTTTGACAAGGAATTATGACGCTTGGTCGAACCGAGATTTTTTTTTTAATCGAAAGTTTTTGAGCATGAAAGCGACTTAGCTTGTTAATGTGCTCGGCATTGATGACGCAGTCCAAGCTTGATGCAGGACAAGGTTCCATCCCCCAGGCCAGTCCCAAGGTGGCAGAGGGAAGAGCTCGACACTCTGAAGTGGTGGCATAGCATGGCCAAAGCGGGCCGGTAGAGTGACGCGGAAGCCCCCGGTGCGGGTTAATGAAGTGTTGACGAAACCTCCCGTCCAGCCGAGGAGACAGCACTGCCCAACTCGATTCATTTACCTGTGCACAAAAAATAGTACAAACCAGAGATAATGGTAATAATGATGAATAAAATTGTTGCATAATAAATAATTTATGCAAAGTCAGTAATAAAAGAAGTATGGCCTGTGTGCCGAACACTTGGTGAGGTAGAGCTCTCTCGACGATGCCGAAGTCCCCGAGGCAACTGAACACGTCGGTATGGCAACGTGACAAACAAGGTGATCACGCAAGCCGATTTATGCCAATTTGAGATAGCGGTGTTGGCTTGCCGAAGCGATCGTGTAATGCAGTCAAAGTCGATCACCTACACACATAAAATACTGCGGTCCAAAAAAGAATAATATATATATATAATCCTTGCATAATTGCTTTTCGCAAAAATAATTTATTTAAAGAGATGTGGCCTGGCACCGAAGTCAATGTTGATGCAGAGCGTCGGCGTGACGCGATGAAGGCATGGCAAAAGCCCAAATTCACATGCCGGTCCGAGTTACGGATTCGGCGTTTGCCGGACTATATACGGAAACTGACTGTGCCACCGCCTGACCGTCGATAATGCGGCCGCCATTTGACAGGCCTGCGTAGAGATGATGGAACAAACCGGAGTAATAATTCTTTGGGGAGAATAGACCCAAACAAGCAAAAATTACTGGGACTCCGAGTTGGTGGCAGTGTCGTCTCTAATGCTGGTTCTACTGTAGTGTCAAGCGGACTAGTTGCTTAGTTTATTTTCAAGGGTGTGTTGTGCTGAGGCCCCGGCAGAACTATGTTTATGTTCTTTCTTGTTATTTGAACTCTTTAGTACGTACAGTATTACTAGTACTGTGTCTTACTACTGTTCTTCTTGCAGTTGGTACTACTGCTCGTATCTTTGTGTTCCTATTGTACTTAATACGTTCGTACTAGTAGTATAATTTGGGTTAGTCGATTTGTGAAAGAAGTTCGATGGAGCGAAGGAAGAAGACGACAGAGAAGCTACCCCAATATCTATATTGGGGTGGCAAGGTGCCCATGATCTATCTTATGAGTGTTGGATGTGGAATGCAGTTCGCCAGAAAAAAAATGGATCGTGCCCGGGGTTAAACAGATGGCGGGGGTGGGGGAGCATGGTGGTGGCAGGCGGTTCAGGGGAGGGCGCAGCGGCGGCAGGCGGTTAGGCATGTGGCGGGCTGAGAATATGAACCATGCATCAATTTCAGAGGTTTAAGAAGCCCTTCTAGCCATCCATGTTGCATCAAACGGCTCACAAGAGTCGACTGACCCAAATTGCTCCTTCAGGTTGCAGGATCCACGTGGCATTCAAGGTCTCGAAGGTAGATTTCGCGTTCGCACCCGGTTTGCGGGCTCGATGCGCGCGTGACCAGCTTCCGCCGCAACAGGCACCATGCGTGCCTCCTCCGCGCGGGTGGAGACGACAATGACACGCTAGTTCCTCCTCGCCGGCGTGCTGGAGCACGCGCTCGTCCTCCTCTTCATACGCTGCGTGCATAGACGCGGCTCCACTGTCTGCTCGCGTGCTTGGCAGTGCGACGGCATCGCGAAGAGGGACTGCAGACGACGTGAGCGGGCAAGCCTTCGTCTTCATGGCACAGGGATGGTGGCGACACGGCGGTGATGGGAGAGAAATTGTTGGCCGGAGCAGGTGGGCGCCGGCATGCGCAACGGCGGCGGCGGCATATTGATGAGTGCGCGTATGTGAGCTTAGTTTAGTTTTATATAGGGTTGGTCAAACTTAAAAGAAAATCATACTAATAACGTAAACATTAGACTTAGGGAGCAATTTTATTAGTTACCACAACCACGATACAGAATCCTGTGCAAATGCGTGAACCGCGGCCGCGCGGTCGATCGAACGGTGCGTCACCATGTCGCGCTCGAAGGACATCCACCGAACCTTTTTGTGTGTGTGAAAACAATCCCTGAATATTACTCAACTTTTTTTCCTGGAAAAGTTCTTGACGCTACAATATTTCCATATATTTGAATTTAGCTCCAGTTCGTGTTTATTTGGATTTGGACGTTTTAGGTGCGCCCTAGTTTTTTTAATACTGATTTTGTGTGTGTGACTGAGAGAGAACGTGTGTATGTGTCCATATGTGTGTTGTGGCGGAAGGGAAATGTGGAGACGGTGTGCGTGTGATAGTTAGAGAGGTGTGAATGTGCAAATGATCATGCATGAGTGAGACATAGACAGATGTCGATACGTTGTGGATATATGAGAGAACGGCCTTCTATTTTACTTGTGTGTGTGAGAGAGAGAGGAGCATGCGTAACACAACAACCATCTCTCTCGATTCGTCCGTCCCTCGCACGATCGCATGTAACACATGCATCAACATGCACATTTTGACACCCTCACCCGACCCCTGCCCACCTCAAGGCCCGTACATCGCTCTCTATCTCGCACGCACAATCTCTTCATGAATACCCTGTTTAGCATGTAGCTTTCCGTCACATACACGCACATTTATCTCCTTAGGTTTGTTTTCTCTCAATATCTGACACACACACACAGCACACAACACACACACACACACCCTTCCCCGAGCACACAATTCATCCCCATCCAAGGTTATATGGCAACCACTCTCTCTTGTGCTTCTCTGCACCCCAGCATGCACAACACCTCAATCTTCAAAGAGGGCATCGAGGAGATCGAAGACGGCGACCACACTGCGCTAGAGAATGCGAGGCCATTTGGAAGTAGGATGATGTGACGACGGCTGACTGACTCCTCCCCCCACCCTCTCTCTCGCACAAAATTACCAATCCCTCTCTCCCCGCACAAATTTATCAATCCCTCAACCCACGAGATCCTTCCCCTCTCGTCCATGTTTTTCCAGCTCTCTCATCAAACCTGTTGTCTCTTCTCCTTCCATGTGTACAGAATCCGGATGCACACACATCTCACGTATATTACATGTCTCCATCTTTCTCATAGACCTAACTTCTTCATCTCTCTTTCTCTCTCTCTCTCTCTCTCTCTCTCTCTCTGTGTGTGTGTGTGTGTGTTTCATTAGGTTTGTCTCCTACTCTCTCGTCCACGTACATACAATCTTTCCCGCCCTATTTGCTCCATCTTCGCAAGCTCTCTCCGCATGTTTCATTCACACATTGGGATATGTTCAAAATGTTGCTTTTATAATGGCTGATGTAGAGTTATTGTTGGTTTTGTTGTATCCTACAAAGTAATAACTATGAAATGCATTTTGATTGTCATTTGACTAGGATTATGTGAGTTTGAGCATGTTGTGAAGTACTATAGACCTCGTATACATCTTGGAATTCGACAATGATTGTAACTATTGAATTGTATAGACCATTACATTCGAAGTTAGTAGCCTAATATATTTATTTCACAATTTCAGCAAATGATTAATTCACTACATACTAAGAAAACAAATGTGTACACCCTCCGTTTTTATTTAAGTCCGCGTATTAGCATTGGTCAAAGTCAAGTTTTGTAAACTCTCAAAAAGTTTATAACAAAAAATATTAACATATACAATAACAAATAAATACCATTAGATTCATTATTGAATGTACTTTCACATCATACATATCTGTTATGGTAAATGTTTATATTTTTCTATAAACTTGGTCAAACTTTAGGAAGTTTGACTTCGGTCAAACCTAATATGCAGAGTTTACTAGTACTACTCGCTAGTTGCTTAGCCGAATCACCCAACACGCCACACAGGGAGTTCAGTGTCACAAAATTTTGAGGTCGGCAGGAAAATCTCCCGCGACCCTGATTCGAGCAGTGGGAAGTTACCATCATAGCCTTCGGAACAGGCCTACGGATGACGGTTGGTAGGGGGCTATTTTCGTAACTTCAGGTTCACCCTACCCAGCCAACCCCACCCCGGCACCCAGAGTAGTACACCTGAATACTCCCCATTTTCTATCCTCACCGCAAAATAGACTTCTCCATGGCACTGCAGCCTTCGTGCTCCTCCCCTTCTACACCGGCGCACTCGTCCACCGCAGTGCATCTGCCTCATCGACGACCTCATACGCCGCACTGGAGCCGGTCCACCATCGTCGTCGTACACGAAGCCTCTTCCCCGGCACCGTCTTCCACGGTCTCGGATCTGCTTCCCGGAAGCCGACGCCAAGCGCAGAAGCACCACCATCGTGGACAATGAACTGATTCCCGTTGCCAACCATGACTCACAGAGGCTGCTGCGACCATCGTTCTCCTCCTCGATTGGTAATGTGTGCATTGAATCACTTAGCAGTACATGTGGAGTTCCAATTTTGTTCATACCTACCCTTCAAATTTCCGGGGTGCTATTGTTCCCGTAAAAGTAATTGGTTATAGCCTCCATTGTCCGACAGAATATCAGCTTGTAATTTTGCGTCGCTCCTGTATCGCGCTGTGCTTGGGTAGGTTTTCCATCTGCAACCAGTAGTGTGGCAAATGATGGAAAGTTTTTTAGAACTAGCAAGATGCCCATGCGTTTCACGCATCAAGATGCATTTGTATGAGTAGTTTATCTTGTGGGAGAAAAGGATGAACAAGGGAAGGCCTTATTTGCAAATCTGGAGAGGGGTGTGGGTATCTTTTTGCAAAAAATGACATTGTTTCCTTCCTATCTGTCAGATATAAACCGGACGACCTATATTGCAGGATGGCAGGCACACCATCATCACCAACTCTGCTTTTTATAAGAAAAAAAGTAGAGAAAAAAGTAGAGAGTAGAGAAGTAGAGATAAATATTAAATATTAAATAAATATAACAGTAGAGAAGAGAGTAGAGATAGCAGAGACGTCGGGGAAGGATTGCGTGCGCGGGAAAAAGAGGCAGGGCGTGCGCTAGTTTTGGCGTGCGGCGTCCGGCGCGCTTTATAAAATCCAACGCCCTCCCACCGCTATGTGCCTTGCCACCGCTCTCTCCCCGCTCCGTGCTTCGCCACCGCTATCTCCCCGCTCTTTCTCGCCTCGCCGCCGCCGTGCCACCATGCCTCCGCATCGCCGGGAAACTTGGGGATACCGCGGTGTCCGCGCGCGCCCCTCCGGTGGCTTCTCCGCCGAGATCCGGTTCCGTGAGATGGGCCTCGGCCTCGGCAATTTCAACACCGCCAACGAGGCCGCCCGCGCGTACGACACGGCGGCGTGGCGCCTCCGGTGGCCTCATAGAACATTTAACTTCCCCAACATGACGACGCGGGAGCGGGCATAGGAGCTCGCACCTCTACCACGGCTTATCACCGATGAGGATCGTCACGACAACCGGAGCGGGAGCATCGTCTCGGCATCGCTGAGATGGACAAGGAAGCCATGGCGCTGTGGCGCCAATGCTTCCCGCAGGACATCATCAACGAGCGCGAGTTCTACGCGCAAAGGAGGGCGGAGAGGGATAAGAGGAGGGCGGAGCGAGCCGCCTATTGCGAGGACAAGCGTAGGCGAAAAGCGGGCGCTCAATTAAACATGAGGCTAGGAGCAGCGTCGCCCTGGGAATCCGATGATGATTGGTATCTTCACGCCTAAAGTCAGACGTTGGAGGAGGACATCACCGAGGAGGAGTCAGACGACGAGGAGTAGTTGAATAATCTATTTTTTTATCTATCTATGCTAAGAACTATCCTCTACTCTCTAGTCTCTTCTCTCTATCTCTACTTCTCGATCTCAGCACTGTAAACGCTTTTTTAAAGTGACGCGCGTTGCGATTCTGTTGGAGATGCTCTAACATGGCAGACAAGTGCTTTAATGTTGCCCACAAGATGCGCGAGTATTACTAGTAGTATATTTTCTTGCCATGTTGAGATTTTAAAACCACGAGTGCGAACATGCAGAGGAGCAATGGAGACCAAACACGGGATATTGGGGACATCTTCAAGGAGCGTGGCAAGTTAAAGAGGAGTTGCACCGAACCTGTAAAACGAGCTTTGGTAAGTAACACCCTTTCAATTACTTTCGTTTAGCCTCGTGTTCTTCGATGTGTATATGTTGTAGTTTATGTTTCTCTTAAGCCTCGTGTTCTTCTATGTGTAATAAGAAGAGTCTTAATCATCCTAATGCTTTCGTTTTTAGCTTGATGTAGGAAGTGGGTGTTCTCACCTTGTAGTCTATTTTTATATTTTTTTTCCTTTTGAATTCGCCCTATAGTGAGTCGTATTACAATTCACTGGCCGTCGTTTTACAACGTCGTGACTGGGAAAACCCTGGCGTTACCCAACTTAATCGCCTTGCAGCACATCCCCGAGGAGGGAAGTATGGTCAACCTCGAGATCATGTTTCCAAAATGAGGCTGGATTACACACAAGGTGTCAGTTCCCTAATGACGCTGGATTAGACACAAGGTGCAAATTCCCAGATGATGCTGGATTACAGACAAGCCAGGTGGAGTCATCAGCTGTTCATGTCCTCGTGGCTCTAGTAAAGGCTGAAAAAAGCGTGCAGCGGCCCTTGAGAATGTAGCCGAGTTCCTGAAGAAGCAAAAAGAGCAATCAGATGCTCTCTTCACCCATGCCAAAGAAGAGATGGAAGAAGCCAAAAATAAGCTAGCAGAGGCAGAGCAGGCTAGGCGTCTCCTGCTATCTGAAACTGTTATCAATACAAAATTTCCTTCATAGTATCTAGGTTCAAATGTTTATCCAGTCAGCATGCCTGTTGTGATGTCCGTGCATCTACTGATGTAGCACAAAATATATTTTTGGGTCATGTAATAACAACAATTACTTTCCAAACAATAACAGACGAAGCATTGGACATGGTATAGTTCACGCGTAAGACCGACAATCCAAGTTCAACTTCCACATCAAACTCATGTTCATAGATATCTGCACATTCATACATAATGTCCACAACCATGATTCACTTCAAAGCCAAAAAAATCGAGGAGAGTTATGAATAAAGAAAAACCTCTAGTTCCTGCTACCAGTGCAAGCACAACAAGTCAAGACCATGCGTAATTAATTATATTTTGGTCATCTTTTGTGTTCTAAAATGTTGGCCGGCTCGCATGCGGCGAGGAGGCGTGTTCAGCCGGGCCTGCAGCGAGTGGGGCCCTCTTGGCCGGCGCGTCGGTTCAATGCCTGTGCTATGAGAGGTCGCGTCCGTGTCAGAGCAATCACTCCTCCCAATACTTTTTTGTTTGGGTATAACAAAATCTCGTTTTCCATTCACATTTTACAAGTAAAATTCGTGGACAAACTTTGACCCAAAATGCGATGGGGACTAGTAAACCAGAACGGAGGTAGTAGTTTTTTTAATCAAAGAAGGGTTTCCCCCTTCCGATTTTCATTACTGAAAACCAAAATCTAAATCTAAACCATAGTATTTGCCCTAGAACTACCAGGTTCAACATCTCGCAACATAAACCCATACAACCATACGCCAAGGAGGTACGTAGTACTATGAATTCAATTTTCGCTCCATACCAATCGTTCTAAAAACTACTTAGTACTTATAACGTGCCATTGAAAATCAGAACTCTTAACCCCACTAAAAAATGATATTTTAAACGTGGCTACTCGATCTGTGGCAACTGGCGAGCCACCGCCTTCAAGTCGTTCACCTGCGGTCCCGACCATCAACTCCTACGGATCAAATTATCACACGAGCTGACTATTTCTACAAAGGTGCGCTCCACCACGTACCCAGTACCCGCGAATGCAGCAATCATGCACCTAGGGTTTTAGGGTTTATTTGTTAACGTTGCCTTTACGTAACACTCATGTGTGCGAGACAGCGAGAGACCGACTGCGTGCGTGCACCTCTTCTCTTCGTATATGTACTCCACCGTTTGTGTGGTGTCCAAAAAATTATAATAACTACTAGCAATGTGCCAATGCGTTGCCACACGATCAGAGTAGATTAATACATATTCACCGATTTGATAGAAAAAAGTCTAGTTTTGAAATACGTATATCACTAAAAATATGTTATGTTTCACTCAAAATATATTCCTTTGGTGGTTTTGATGAGATAAGGGAGTAATGTTGTTGGTTTCAATATTCGAGAAGTGGTATATGTCTAATTTCTACTCTTACTAGCAAGATGCTTGTGCGTTGCACGGAACATCAAGATCTTGTGGGAGAAAAGGATGAACGAGGGAAGGCCTTATCTACAAATGTGGAGAGGAGTGCGGGTAAATTGCCATGGTTTCCTTCCTATCCGTCAGATATAAATCGGAGGGCCTATATTGCAGGATGGCAGGCCCACCATCATCACCAACTCTGTTTTTTATCCCTACTCTTATAAAAAGCATAGTCGGTGATGATCGTGTGCCTGCCATCCTGCAATATAGGTTGTCTGATCTATATCTAACAGATAGAAAGGAAATTATGGCAATTTTGCAAAAAGATACCCACACCCCTCTCCACACTTGCAAATAAGGCCTTCCCTTGTTCATCCTTTTCTCCCACAAGATAAACTACTCATACAAATGCATCTTGATGTTTTGTGCAACGCATGGGCATCTTGCTAGTTGTTGCAAAAAGCCCATGTGTGTGAGAGAGAGAGGGAGAGAGGAGGAGGACGGAGTGTATGTGTGACAAAGACACAAAGAGTGTGTGTGCGAGAGGTATCAGCTTAAAATGAGGCGATAGTGTGTGTGTGCACGATCGAGAGGGCGTGTCTCAAGAACGGAAGAAAAATCTACATAGATACAAGGAGCGGGAGAGAGACATGTATGCGGTAGTGGAAGCACGAGTGTGCGGGTGTATAAACCTATCTAGAGGCTAGTCGATAAATGTTTGTGAGAGAAATACGAGTTGGGGGTGCGAAAGCGAGAGTTTTGTGTGTGAGAGAGAGAGACGGTAGTCGGGAAGGGGAGTGGAAGCAGGAGTTGTGTGTGTGTGAGAGAGAGAGGGGGGAGTTTGTATGATCGGTAAACAAATGAATAATGTCATTCTGGGGTGGAGACGAAAAGGAGACCGCAACAAATGTTGTGTCTACAGGAGAGAGAGAGAGAGAGTAATTTCAGTGATATGATTCATATCTAGAGACATATAGGGTGTGTGAGAGAATCCCATAGAGAGAAATACAAAGTGAAAGACGAGTGGAGACTGTGTGTGTGTGGCGGTGAAAAATAAAGCTTAGGTATGTAGTGATACGAGAGAACGGTAGAGACGTGAGAGATAATGAAAACCATGTAATGTATAATGATAGGGAGAGTGTGACACTTCTCACCAGAGACATCGAGAGACCATGCTTGCGAGGATAGGAGAAACATGAAGTGAGTGTGCGGGTGAGCTGGAGAAAAGAGAGTGATAGCTACATGAAGGAGCATGCATGCGAGAGAGATGGGCGTGAAAGGAGTGAACATAAAAGGTATTCAAATATTTGAATTCGAGATGATGATACATGTAATCCAGACTCAAACAAAAATTGATCTATCAAACATGCATACTCATATGAATTCACGTGCATCTATGTTATTTAATATGTAGATATTACTGATCCATACATTTTAGTAGAACATAATTTGGTTTAATTTTTTGAATTCAACCTTATGATTTTCAGATCATTGCATTTGTAAATCATATTATACATATAAAGGAGCAGAATTCTTTGTTCTGCTTTTGAAAGTATATATAAAAAATGATGTATATATAATTTTATTCTGATCAAAAATGGATCCCACCCGAAAAAATAGAATACAAACAGGATTCGAATTGAGTTGGCACGGTAAATGTGCACTCTGCAAAATTTGAACGAAGCGGGGAAAGTCGCAGTAACTACCCGAAACCAAAATCTATGAGATGGAAATTACTACCGCCTATCCCTGCCACGCAAAGCCTATCTACTCGATTTCTATAGGTTTCGATAGGGGTAGGTTTGTAATTTCACTCAAAATGTGACATAACCGCCTCTCACCCGGATTCATACACGGTGGGTGCCAAAACACAGTGTGTCCTCGGCCGAAATCGACTCCCTCCCCGATTCATACACGGTGGGCGCCAAAAGCAAACTCTCATCAGCAAATATTTGTTGTATGCGAGATTACCATCCTATCCCCAACCGACTAATATTGCTGTGATGTAGGAAATTTGAAACGGGGGCTAAGTTTGTAAATTTCCTCGCATTTGAGGCAAGCGCGCCCTGAAGACATGGTTCCCCCCATCCTCTCCACCTCCATTTCCCCATTCGTACTCCGCGGGCGCCAAAACACCCTCTCCACCCCAGCCTCCTCCGTCCGCCACCCCATCCACCGCCGTCCTCCTCTACCATGCCGGAGCTGATACCCCGACGCCTCGTCCATTACAAGAGATCGACCTCCCTCATCCACGGCTTCGGACCGGGATCCTTGCATCCTGTCCCCTTGCTTCATCCCCGCCATCATCCACCTTGCCGGCGCCGCTCCTACGACCGTCTCGTCCACCGCGCCCCGCCGGCCCCGTCTACCCTCATGGATCTGCTTCCACACCACCGACAGCCATCGCTACCGCAGCACCATCAAATTCTCAGCAGATGCATACATGGCGCAGCACCAGAGGCGGTACTCTTTCATATCTGCTCAACTTATTTATCGCAGCAAGAAAATAGATCGCCACTGCTTTACTCTGATTTCTTGTCCATCACTTTCTGGCTAGTTGAAAGCAAACATTGGTTGCGAAGTTGCCTTTGTCTGGTTTGCACCTTCAGATCCGCCATGGCACACTCAACACTATACTCCCAATGCTTATGGTTTTCCCCTTTTATATTCCACACTAGTTAAATCATAGTAGACTAAATTTCAAAATTGGGTCAGTCGGTTTTTTAGAGCTCGCCGGAGTTCGCCGGTGTAAACGAAGGGGCTCGGGTGGGGACGGTGGTTGTGGGGGGCGGTGGTGGGGCCTCGCCGAACGAAGAAAACTCGACGCGGGTGGGAGCAGGGGTGGGGGTGGCGCAGGAACACGGGCGATGGGGGCCGGTGGTCTGGCCAGCGGCCCGTGCGGTGTTCTGTATGGGAAGAATCAGAGACGAGGAAGAAGAAGGGTTAGGAGACGTAGGATCTTCATCCAACCGCCTGAAATGGTCGACTGACCCAAATGACAAAAGTCACGCGACTTGCATGCAGACATGCCTTTATATTCAATACCATCATCGTACCTACTTAGCACTGCTCCTGAATCCATCAAGCTAAACAACATGCCACTCATAATTCCAAACTTCTTGCTCAAGTACGAATCTGATATGATGCTGATATTACTAAAATAGATAATATTTAATTGGTCAGCTAATGTTCCTACTTTACTTTCGAAAAAGCACATGCACCACATATAGAGAGACAGCAGGGAGTTGCTTTCTTAATGCGCTCTGGTTCATCATGTGTGGGCACTGCGCAACGAACATTTTATTATCCAAAATCTGCTTGCTCTTCTTTAGCATGTTCCTCTTCCGTTCTTCTTTAATAAGTACTCTCTCTGTTCCTAAATACAAGTCTTTGTATAGATTCCACCATGGAGTACATATGGAGCAAAATGAGTGAATCTACACTCTAAAATGTATTTGGATACATTTGTATGTGATCCATAGTGGAAATCTCTACCAAGACTTATATTTTGGAACGGAGGGAGTATGATAGTAGTACAGTATGTTCCTTGTAGTGAAGATGAGTAGGGACATTTGCAGTGTAGAGGTCTATACGATCGGTTGTGATGGACACTTTGAACTCTTCGGGCCTCTTTGATTCGTAGGATTTTGTAAACATGGGAATAGGATTTGTAGTGGCCTGCCCACTTGAATCCTATAAGAATAGCAAGGAAATGCGGGGAGCTGTGTCGCCTTTGAGAGTTACACTGATATTAACAGTACCGCACCTTCAGTTGATGAGAGCTGGTATCCGAAGCCTTTCTAGCCGTACCGGCAATACTAGCACATATATTACAGCAAGTTCCACTTTGCTGATTTTACTCTCATGCTTACGGTTTTCTCGTTATATCTGCACTATGATCTGCGTAGCTGCTTTGTGTCGCACTAGCAGCAGCCCACTCTTGAAGATAAACACTGCAATGACTTACAAAATTGGCACCAAGGCATTGAGTGCCATTCTGGATGCAATGAAACTCATATGCTCCCCACCTGTTGATTCTTGTTCAGAATATGATCCTAATGACTATTCTAACCTCGAGGAGTCAAAGGCAGATGGCATGTCCTGTTCATCCATCAACGTGCATGTTCTAATTTGGCAAGGTTTTATTGATTGCGCGTATCTTCATATGTTGTCTTGCATTTCTTCTACTTTGTTGCACCGTCATCTGCTTAGTTTACTCATCATATATGTCGAGATGTCATGCCCATCCATTATCAATACATATTCCATCTATCATCATACCATGTTTTTTCACTCAAATGTTGTTCTTGTGCATCAGACATCAAAAAGGAATAGGGTGATTGCCGAACCTGAAGGAGCACCAGCAAAGTCCTTGAAAAACATGGATGTGCCGGAGAAATCTGACATCACCCCACTTATATTGGTTGTACAACAAGTGACACAAAACGTAGGACCGACTCCAGTAGACTGTACCCATACTTCACTGGCCACACCACTAGCCCCACCACACAGGACCTGCACTCCAGCAAAAGGTATGCCGATTTCAGTTGCCATAGCACTAGCCGTACCACAGAAAAATCTCACTCCGGCAAAAAGTACAGCAAGTCCACCGGCCCAAACCTATCCCAACTGCAGAGACGGCCAAATCCTGCAGATTGGAACCCCATTCCGGTTATTCCCAGTTTAAAAGATAATGCTTTCAATGTTGTTAGGGACTACATGCATATATTCCCATCATGGGAAGATTATAGTGAAGAAAAACACCATTTTCACATCTTCCTGTCCCACTTATGTGTAAGTGCTATTATTCACGGTGATTATTTTCCTGTTTTCTGCTGATTGAACACATCAATGATTTACAGTACATTGTTGTAAGTAGGCGAGGGTCAATCTGAATAGTCATGATGACCAAAGCTTGCTTGTGCTTTTCAAGGAAGCATTGCAGCAGTATTGGTGTTACCTGAGGAAATCACACTTTGATGGCAAGTCTATAAACGAATTTCTAGTGAAGTCTCCTGTGCTAAATTTAGACGACATTGAATGGAAAAACCTTGTTATGCACTGGTCTCGTTCCGAGGATGAGGTACTGTCTATGATATCGCATGACAATTTGAACTTCTACTTTTCCACATGTGCCTTACGGATCTTTTTTGCAGGAAATCTGCTCAAAAAGGAATTCCGGTTTGAAAAGAACGACACGATATCGCAAATATGCTGCCCGCTACTTTGCTCTTGTTAGTACCTGTTGTCCTGTATCACTGTACTTGCATACATACCTAGTTCATTATGTGACAGCAGTATGCATGATAGCTTGCTTATCAATTGTTCTCTCCAAATTATCTGATCTGTATGAATGGTTACATTAGTGTAGAATATATCCAATGCCAATGAATTTTTTTAGCTCGACATTGTTCTTGTAAGTACCTGTTGTCCTTTATCAGTGTACTTATATTGACAGGTAGTTGTTCATGTACCATCACTCTGCAGCTTATTTTCCTTTGCCCTCCATTTTCTACACATAAGATCTATATTTACTCTTACCATAAGGTTGGATAACACCGATGGTACTGAAGAAGTTTAGCTCTGCATTGCTCTTGGATGTACCTTTTGCCTGTATCGATGTACTTTCATTTATAGCTACTTTATGTAGCATCACTCTTCATCTTATCTTAAATATTCTCCATTTTTTCTTATATTGTCACATCTATATTTACTCATAACAAAATGTAGAATAAAGGCAATGGTTATGAAGAAGATTATGTGGTAAACTTCTTGAACTGCCCCCATCAGCATGGACAAGGGCTTTATAGAGCCTGCCTTCACCAATAATGTAAGTTTGTCCTTCTCAAGCCTTCAAACTTTGTTGTGTATAATTGGTTAGGCATGACTGCAGCTGTTTATTTTTGGTGTTTGCATCAAATTTCATGTCTAAAGTTTATTATGTACTTCATAAACAAAAAATTGTCCTTCTTAATTTAAATTTTTAGTTGTACAACCAAGTTCCTTCTTCATACCATGTAAATTAAACTATACAAAGCAAGTGATCTTATTTTGCCAATCTGAAATGGGATAAATTGACAGCACACTAACCATTGATACTTATGAGTTCTTGATCTATAATCCAGTGGTGTCGTGAAGCTGCCAACTCCTTCACAATGTCATTTCCTGCCATGTATTGACCTGAACAATACCGTATTGTGTTAATGCTATTTTAAACTGGCACTTTATTCGTCAGTAAGAAATGTGATGAATTGTCAGCACTGATACTTATATGTGCAAAACCTGTCTTCTGTCTGCTTGTTTATCTTTCAGAGTAAGGAGGATATAAGTGTCAAACAAGTGCAGTCTCATCAGCTTGCTCAGCTGCTTGCGCTGCAGCTCCCGAGCAGGGCTAACCTTTCTTGAACTCTATTGAGTGATGTCGGTTTTGTATATTATTTTGTCAGCGTGTTTAATTGCACTGGTGGTGATCTTTGATGCCCAGTGTATGTAATCTGCTTCTGCTTGTGCTTTATTATCATAGTGGCGAACTTTGATGCCTAGTGGATGTAATAAGTCATAATTTCCTTATTGTATAGTCTACGTTTTTTTTCTTATTCACGATGCTGCAGTTATTTTACTTTATATATATCCTGTCTTCACAGTAAACCGGCCAAATCGTAAAATTACGGTACATAATCGGGCCGTCATGCAGATCACTATGTATGATCCGCATCATGGACCCCATCATCTTGGTCCGTTAACAAGCCTAAATGTAAACTGGCCCACTAGTAGATTCGGGCCTTTAATAGGCCGAGTAAACCGCCAACCCTATTTTCCCAAGAAAACTCAATGGGCTTTTAGGAGGCTGAAAAGTAGGCTGGGCCTGGAAAGTGCCAAATAGCTCACGGGCCAGTAGCACGCCGAAATAGACCCCGGCCCATGATTGTGCCAATCAAATCATGGGCTTATAACAGGCCAAAATTGTCTCGGTCCTTGTTTGGCCCAATCAGATTATCGTCTGTGAGCAGGCCGGATGCAAACGGGGTCGTAGTTAGGCCCAACTATATAATGGGCTTTTAACAGGCCAAAATATATATAGGGCTGAAATGTCAAGCGGGCCTTTAATAGGCCGAATTACTAAATGGGCCTTTATCAAGTGGGCCCAAAAGCATAGCGTCCAGTTGACGGGCCGAATCTGATATGGGCCATAATTTAGCCTAAAGCCTCTCAAAGGGCCGGACCTGATCTGGGCCGTAATTTGGCCCAGGACATGGTAGGCTTTTAACGGGTCGGATCTCATATGGTCCTTTATTAGGCCCGGAACGTGGCAGACTGTTAATGGACCGGATCAAATATGGGCCGACATTTGGCCCAAAACATGGCAGCCTGTTACTGGGCCGGCCTACTAGTGTCATCAAAATCTTTTGGGCCTTCAGTTGGGCCAGCCCATTATGGTCGGCGAAATCTCGTGGGCCTTTTGCTGGGCCGGCCCATTATGGACCGCAAAATCTTGTGGGCCTTTAGTTGGGCCGACCCATTTAAACTTTATGGGCCACTTTTGGGCCGGTCCACGTGTCAACATTTCATTAGCGCATCTCGCCCATTGGATGAGTGACACCTGTGCCAACAGGGAGCTGACACGTGTTTCCTCCAGCCAATTATGATTTTACACGTGGAAAATCGCCATTGGTCCGGGCTATTAACGGGTTATCGAATCCAAAACCGGACTTGATAGCTTAAAGGCGTTCCGTTACGGTGGATGCCACGTGTCGGTCACCCTTGACGAAAGCACTTCTGTGAGGCGTGATTTTTCGTCATGGAAGTGGACACTTCCGTGATGATAATTTTGGTAATGTCATGGAAGACTTCTACGACAGCACATGTATGACTATCTTGATTCTGTCATAAAATCGTCATGGATGTACATGCATGACAGAAAACGTGACCTACTGTGACAAACACGTATCATCACGGAAGTGTATTTTTTTGTAGTGACTCAAGCAAGCAATCATATCAGAATTATATTTCAATTGTTTCATAACATTTGCATTGAAGTGATCTTGTTTTCTAATGTGGGATGCATATTGTGAGGATTATCATATCATTGAACTTCATTAGAGAATTTACCTTTACCACCTAAGGTAGTGGTGGTGTATTAAGCCCATGTATTTCTTCAATGTGAGGTAAATTTTTAACATCCTCGACTTTAATACATTTTCCCTTCATAGATTTCTTTGCCTCTTGCATATCTTCAGGACTGAGATATAATATACCCCTCTTCTTCGGAGTGGGTTTAGGCAGTGGTTCAGGAAGAGTCCAATAATCATAATTTTTCAATATGTTATTCAATAATTCTTCAGCTTGTCCAACAGTTTGTTCCCTGAAAACACAACTGGCACAACTATCTAGGAAGTCCCTAGAAGCATTGGTTAGTCCATTATAGAAGATATCAAGTATTTCATTTTTCTTAAGAGGATGATCAAGCAAAGCATTAAGTAATTGGCAAAGCCTCCCCCAAGCTTGTGGGAGACTCTGTTCTTTAATTTGCATAAAGTTTAATATTTCCTGTAAAGCAGCTTGTTTCTTATGAGCAGGGAAATATTTTTCAGAGAAGTAATAAATCATATCCTGGGGACTACGCACACAACCATGAGCAAGAGTATTATACCAAGCTTTAGCATCACCCTTTAATGAGAAAGGAAATAATTTGGGAATAAAATAATAGCGAGTTTTCTCATCATGAGTAAAAAAGGGTGGCTATGTCATTCAACTTAGTAAGATGTGTTGGGGAACGCAGTATTTCAAAAAAAATCCTACGCACATGCAAGATCATGGTGTTGCATAGCAACAAGAGGGGAGAGTGTTGTCTACGTACCCTCGTAGACTGTAAGCAAAAGCGTTATGACAACGCAGTTGATGTAGTCGTACGTCTCCACGATCGACCGATCCTAGTACCGAAAGTACAACACCTCCGCGATCTGCACACGTTCGGATCGGTGACGTCCCACGAACTCATGATCCAGCAGAGTGTCGAGGGAGAGCTTCGTCAGCACGACGGCGTGATGACATTGATGATAATGCTATCGGAACAAGGCTTCGCCTAAGCACCGCTACGATATGACCGAGGTGGATTATGATGGAGGGGGGCACCGCACACGGCTAAGAGATCAATGATCAACTTGTGTGTCTATGGGGTGCCCCTGGCCACATATATAAAGGATGGAGGGAGGAGGAGGCTGGCCCTCATAGGGCGCGCCCAAAGTGTGGAGTCCTACTAGGACTCCCTAGTCCTAGTAGGATTCCACCTCCCACATGGAATAGGAAAAAGGGAAGGGAGAAGGAGAAGGAAGGAAGGGGCGCCCCCTTTCCCTAGTCCAATTCGGACCAGTCCATGGGGAAGGGGCGCGACCACCCTTGAGGCCTTTCTCTCCTTTCCCGTATGGCCCATTAAGGCCCAATACGAATTCACGTACCTCTTCGGTACTTCAAAAAATACCCGAATCACTCGGAACCTTTCCGATGTCCGAATATAGCCTTCCAATATATCGATCTTTACGTCTCGACCATTTCGAGACTCCTCGTCATGTCTCTGATCTCATTCGGGACTCCGAACAAACTTCGGTCATCAAATCACATAACTCATAATACAAATCGTCACAGAACATTAAGCGTGCAGACCCTACGGGTTCAAGAACTATGTAGACATGACCGAGACTTATCTCTGGTCAATAACCAATAGCGGAACCTGGATGCTTATATTGGTTCCTACATATTCTACGAAGATCTTGATCAGTCAAAACGCATAACAACATATGTTGTTCCCTTTGTCATTGGTATGTTACTTGCCCGAGATTCGATCGTCGGTATCTCAATAGCTAGTTCAATCTCGTTACCGGCAAGTATCTTTACTCATTTTGTAATGCATCATCCCGCAACTAACTCATTAGTCACATTGCTTGCAAGGCTTATAGTGATGTGCATTACCGAGAGGGCCCAAAGATACCTCTCCGACAATCGGAGTGACAAATCCTAATCTCGATCTATGCCAACTCAACAAACACCATCGGAGACACTTGTAGAGCACCTTTATAGTCACCTAGATACGTTGTGACGTTTGGTAGCACACAAAGTGTTCGTCCGGTATCCGAGAGTTGTATGATCTCATAGTCATAGGAGCATGTATAAGTTATGGAGAAAGCAATAGCAACAAACTAAACGATCATCGTGCTAAGCTAACAGATGGGTCAAGTCAATCACATCATTCTCTAATTATGTGATCCCGTTAATCAGATGACAACTCATGTCTATGGTTAGGAAGCATAACCATCATTGATTCAACGAGCTAGTCAAGTAGAGGCAAACTAGTGACACTATGTTTGTCTATGTATTCACGCATGTACTAAGTTTCCGGTTAATACAATTCTAGCATGAATAATAAACATTTATCATGATATAAGGAAATATAAATAACAACTTTATTATTGCCTCTAGGGCATATTTCCTTCAGTCTCCCACTTGCACTAGAGTCAATAATATAGTTCACATCATCATGTGATTTCACACCAATAGTTCATATCTTTATGTGATTAGTTCACATCTTCATGTGACTAAAACCCAAAGGGTTTACTAGAGTCAATAATCTAGTTCACATCGCTATGTGATTAATACCCAAAGAGTGATCATGTTTTGCTTGTGAGAGAAGTTTAGTCTACAGGTCTACAACATTTAGATCTGTATGTATTTCACAAATTTCTATGTCTACAATACTCTGCATGGAGCTACTCTAGCTAATTGCTCCCACTTTCAATATGTATCCAGATCGAGACTTAGAGTCATCTAGATCGATGTAAAAAGCTTGCATCAACGTAACTCTTTACGACGAACTCTTTTATCACCTCCATAACCGAGAAATATTTCCTTAGTTCTCTAAGGATAATTTTGACCGTTGTCCAGTGATCTACTCCTAGATCACTATTGTACTCCCTTGCCAGAATCATGCTAAGGTATACAATAGGATTGGTACACAGCATATCATACTTTATAGGACCTATGACTGAGGCATAGGGAATGACTTTTCATTCTCTTTCTATTTTTTGCTGTGGTTTGAGTCTTTACTCAACTTCACACCTTGCAACACAGGCAAGAACTCCTTATTTGACTGTTCCATTTTGAACTACTTCAAAATCTTGTCAAGGTATGTACTCATTGAAAAATCTTATCAAGCGTTTTGATCTATCTCTATAGATCTTAATGCGCAATGTGTAATCAGCTTCACCGATGTCTTTTCTTTGAAAAACTCCTTTCAAACACTCCTTTATGCTTTCCAGAAAATTCTACATTATTTACGATCAACAATATGTCATTCACATATACTTATCAGAAATGCTGTATTGCTCCCACTCACTTTCTTGTAAATACAGGCTTCACCGCAAGTCTGTATAAAACCATATGCTTTGATCACTTTATCAAAGCATATATTCCAACTCCGAGATGCTTGCACCAGTCCATAGATGGATCGCTGGAGCTTGCTCACTTTGTTAGCACCTTTAGGATCAGCAAAACCTTCTGGTTGCATCGTATACAACTCTTCTTTAAGAAATCCATTAAGGAATGCAGTTCTGACATCCATTTGCTACATTTCATAAAATGCGGCAATGGCTAACATGATTCGGACAGTCTTTTAAGCATCAATACGAGTGAGAAAATCTCATCGTAGTCAACACCTTGAACTTGTCAAAAACTTTTTTGCGACAATTCAAGCTTTGTAGATAGTAACACTACTATCAGCGTCCGTCTTCCTCTTGAAGATCCATTTACTCAATGACTCACCGATCATCGGGCAAGTCAATCAAAGTCCATACTTTGTTCTCATACATGGATCCCATCTCAGATTTCATGGCCTCAAGCCATTTTGCGGAATCTGGGCTCATCATCGCTTCCTCATAGTTCGTAGGTTCGTCATGGTCTAGTAACATGACTTCCAGAACAAGATTACCATACCACTCTGGTGCGGACCGTACTCTGGTTGACCTACGAGGTTCGGTAGTAACTTGATCCGAAGTTTCATGATCATCATCATTAGCTTCCTCACTAATTGGTGTAGGAATCACTGGAACTGATTTCTATGATGAACTACTTTCCAATTCGGGAGAAGGTACAATTACCTCATCAAGTTCTACTTTCCTCACACTCACTTCTTTCGAGAGAAACTCCTTCTCTAGAAAGGATCCATTCTTAGCAACAAAATATCTTGCCTTCGGATCTGTGATAGAAGGTGTACCCAACAGTTCCTTTTGGGTATCCTATGAAGATGCACTACTCCGATTTGGGTTCGAGCTTATCAGTTTGAAACTTTTTCACATAAGCATCGCAACCTCAAACTTTAAGAAACGACAGATTTGGTTTCTTGCCAAACCTTAGTTCATACGGTGTCATCTCAATGGATTTATATGGTGCCCTATTTAACGTGAATGCAGTTGTCTCTAATGCATAACCCCAAAACGATAGTGGTAAATCGGTAAGAGATGTCATAGATCGCACCATATCCAATAAAGTACGATTACAACGTTCGGACACACCATTATGTTGTGGTGTTCCAGGTGGCGTGAGTTGCGAATCTATTCCACATTGTTTCAAATGAAGACCAAACTCGTAACTCAAATATTCGCCTCCGCGATCAGATCGTAGAAACTTTATTTTCTTGTTACGATGATTTTCCACTTCACTCTGAAATTCTTTGAACTTTTCAAATGTTTCAGACTTATGTTTCATTAAGTAGATATACCCATATCTGCTCAAATCATCTATGAAGGTCAGAAAATAACGATACCTGCCGCGAGCCTCAACACTTATCGGATTGCATACATCAGTATGTATTACTAGCAAAAGAGCCCGTGCGTTGCAACAGGAGAAAAAACACAACACACAATCTTAACCGAACAACCATCACTCAAGACCACAATAGGTCCATCTCCTTTATTTTAGCGATGCATCATATTTGTGTTGCCGCTTATCCTTCTTCTCACCCTCGCCGGCAGTGGCCTTAGTGTTCACACAAACCAAAACGTGTTAGAATGTGGTTAATCCTAAGACGTCTCTCTCTCCCTCTCTCCTTCCTCTCCCTCTCTCTCACTTTCTCTCACACTCGCGATGAGAAATCTATTTGTTTTCCCCTGCGACGTATTCAGAGGTATGCATGTGTAGTTCCCGATGTTTTCTTTTCCCTATATGACCATAGTGGGTGTTTATTTGCAATCTGGATCACCGCCTGTATGAAAAAAATGGATCGTGTGCTATAGTTATAAATTTGCTTTCAAAACAATATTTTAAAAATATTTAACAGGTAAAATTAACATCATTTACATATTTCACACATTTTTCTAATCAAATTTCATATATAACATATTAAAAATGGAGTTATGGTTTAAAAGATACGTATAATTTAGAAAATCATTTGTTTGAATTAAATATCTTCCAAAATAATATTTATAAATACTTAACAGGTTAAAATAATATTATATTCATATTCTACATATATAACATGTTTAAAATAATCTTATGCTTAACAGGTTAAAATAATCTTATACTTAACAGGTTAAAATAATATTTTTCTAATCAAATTTCATATATAACATGTTTAAATCAGAGTTACGGTTTAAAAGATATGGATGGTTTAGAAAAACATTTGTTTGACTTAAATATGATCCGCGGATGGAATACCTAAAAAGTCAGTTTTTTGGAAAAATTGTAAAATAACGGTTTGGTGTGACTTAAATCTGGACTGTGGGTTGATTTCATGAAAACGCAGGGGCTTTTTTTGCAAATTGTCGCGACGGACGGGCAGAAACCCTACGTGCTTTATTATTAGGTAGAGATTTCCAATAAGTCAGTTGCTCGCTCCATTGTTCCGGAGAACGAAGTCTTAGTCATCTTCCCCATGAGGCATGGTTCGCAAGCATCAAATGATTCATAATCAAGTGATTCCAAAAGTCCATCAGCATGGAGTTTCTTCATGCGCTTTACACCAATATGACCTAAACGATAGTGCCACAAATAGGTTGCGCTATCATTATTAACTTTGCATCTTTTGGCTTCAATATTATGAATATGTGTATCACTACGATCGAGATTGAATAAACCATTCACCTTGGGTGCATGACCACAGAAGGTTTTATTCATGTAAACAGAATAACAATTATTCTTTGACTTAAATGAATAACCGTATTGCAATAAACATGATCCAATCATATTATGCTCAACGCAAACACCAAATAACATTTATTTTAGGTTCAACACTAACCCCAAAGGTAAAGGGAGTGTGCGATGGTGATCTTATCAACCTTGGAATCATTTCCAACACACATCGTCACCTTGTCCTCAACTAGTCTTTGTTTATTTTGCAACTCCCATTTCAAGTTACTACTCTTAGCAACTGAACTAGTATCAAATACTGAGGGGTTTGCTATAAACACTAGTTAAGTACACATCAGTAACATGTATATCAAATATACCTTTGTTCACTTTGCCATCCTTCTTATCCGCCAAGTATCTAGGACAGTTCCACTTCCAGTGACCATTTCCTTTGCAGTAGAAGCACTCAATTTCAGGCTTGGGTCTAGCTTTGGGATTCTTCATGGGAGTGGCAACTTGCTTGCCATTCTTCTTGAAGTTCCCTTTCTTTCCCTTGCCCTTTTACTTGAAACTAGTGGTCTTGTCAACCATCAACACTTGATGCTTTTTCTTGATTTCTACCTTCGCCGATTTCAGCATCGCGAAGAGCTTTGGGAATCGTTTCCATTATCCCTTGCATATTACAGTTCATCACGAAGTTCTAGTAACTTGGTGATAGTGACTAGAGAACTTTGTCAATCACTATCTTATCGGGAAGATTAACTCCCACTTGATTCAAGTGATTGTAGTACTCACACACTCTGAGCACATGCTCACTCGTTGAGCTATTCTCCTCCATCTTGTAGGTAAAGTGCTGTCAGAGGTCTCATACCTCTTGACACGGGCATGAGTATGAGATACCAATTTCAACTCTTGGAACATCTTATATGCTCTGTGGCATTCAAAACATTTTTGAAGTCCCGGTTCTAAGTCGTAAAGCATGGTGCACTAAACTATCAAGTAGTCATCATACCGAGCTTGTCAAACGTTCATAATGTCTGCATCTGCTCCTGCAATAGGTCTGTCACCTAGCGGTGCATCAAGGACATAATTCTTCCATGCTGCAATGAGGATAATCCTTAGATCATGGACCTAGTCCGCATCATTGCTACTATCATCTTTCATCATAGTTTTTCTCTAGGAACATATCAAAAACAGAGAGCTACATTACGAGCTATTGATCTACAACATAGTTATGCAAATACTATTAGGACTAAGTTCATGATAAATTAAAGTACAATTAATCATATTACTTAAGAACTCCCACTTAGATAGACATCCCTCTAGTCATCTAAATGATCACTTGATCGAAATCAACTAAACCATGTCCGATCATCACGTGAGATGGAGTAGTTTTCAATGGCGAACATCATTATGTTGATCATATCTACTATATGATTCACGCTCGACCTTTCGGTCTCCAGTGTTCCGAGGCCATATCTGCATATGCTAGGCTCGTCAAGTTTAACCCGAGTATTCCGCGTATGCAAAACTGGCTTGAACCCGTTGTATGTGAACGTAGAGCTTATCACACCCGATCATCACGTCGTGTCTCATCATGATGAACTGTCGCAATGGTGCATACTCAGGGAGAACACTTATACCTTGAAATTTAGTGAGAGATCATCTTATAATGCTACTACCGAACTAAGCAAAATAAGATGCATAAAGGATAAACATCACATGCAATCAAAATATGTGACATGATATGGCCATGATCATCTTGAGCCTTTGATCTCCATCTCCAAAGTACCATCATGATCTCTATCGTCACCGGCATGACACCATGATCTCTATCATCTGGATCTCTATCAACGTGTCATCACATGGTCGTCTCGCCAACTATTGCTCTTGCAACTATTGCTATCGCACAACGATAAAGTAAAGCAATTATTTGGCGCTTGCATCTTATGCAATAAAGATACAACCATAAGGCTTCTACCAGTTGCCGATAACTTCAACAAAACATGATCATATCATACAACAACTTATATCTCATCACGTCTTGACCATATCACATCACAACAAGCCCTGCAAAAACAAGTTAGACGTTCTCTACTTTGTTGTTGCAAGTTTTACGTGGCTGCTACGGGTTGAGCAAGAACCGTTCTTACCTACGCATCAAAAACCACAACGTGGTATAGTGATTGCTTTTTGATCTTCAGAAAGAACCCTGTTCATTGAATCCTATTCAACTAAATTTGGAGAAACAGACACCCACTAGCCACCTGTGTGCGAAGCACTTCGGTAGAACCAGTCTCGCGTAAGCGTATGTGTAATGTCGGTCCAAGCCGCTTCATCCAACAATACCGCTGAATTAAGAATCAACTAGTGCGGCAAGCAATATGTATATACCCACGCCCACAACTCCTTTGTGTTCTACTTGTGCATATAACATCTACGCATAGACATGGTTCTGATACCACTGTTGGGGAACACAGTAATTTCAAAAATATTCCTACGCACACGCAAGATCATGGTAATGCATGGCAACGAGAGGGGAGAATGTTATCTACGTACCCTCATAGACCGTAAGTGGAAGCGTTATGACAACGCGGTTGATGTAGTCATACGCCTTCATGATCGACCGATCCTAGTACCGAAAGTAAGGCACCTCCGCGATCTGCACACGTTCGGCTCGGTGATGTCCCACGAACTCACGATCCAGCAGAGTGTCGAGGAAGAGCTTCGTCAGCATGATGGCGTGATGACAGTGATGATGATGCTACCGGAATAGGGCTTCGCCTAAGCACCGCTACGATATGACCGAGGTGGATTATGGTGGAGGGGGGCACCGCACATGGCTAAGAGATCAATGATCAACTTGTGTGTCTATGGGGTGCCCCCTGGCCACGTATATAAAGGATGGAGGGAGGAGGAGGCCGACCCTCATAGGGCGCGCCCAAAGTGTGGAGTCCTACTAGGACTCCCTAGTCCTAGTAGGATTCCACCTCCCACATGGAATAGGAAAAAGGGAAGGGAGAAGGAAAAGGAAGGAAGGGGGTGCCCCCTTTCCCTAGTCCAATTCAGACCAGTCCATGGGGAAGGGGCGCGGCTGCCCTTGAGGCCTTTCTCTCCTTTCCCGTATGGCCCATTAAGGCCCAATACGAATTCCCGTAACTCTCGGGTACTCTGAAAAATACCCGAATCACTCAGAACCTTTCCGATGTCCGAATATAGCCTTCCAATATATCGATCTTTACGTCTCGGCCATTTCGAGACTCCTCGTCATGTCCCCGATCTCATCCGGGACTCCAAACAAACTTCGGTCATCAAATCACATAACTCATAATACAAATCGTCACAGAATGTTAAGCGTGCGGACCCTACGGGTTCGAGAACTATGTAGACATGACCGAGACTCATCTCCGGTCAATAACCAATAGCGGAACCTGGATGCTTATATTGGTTCCTACATATTCTACGAAGATCTTTATCAGTCAAACTGCATAACAACATACGTTGTTCCCTTTGTCATTGGTATGTTACTTGCCCGAGATTCGATCATCGGTATCTCAATAGCTAGTTCAATCTCGTTACTGGCAAGTCTCTTTACTCGTTCTGTAATGCATCATCCCGCAACTAACTCATTAGTCACATTGCTTGCAAGGCTTATAGTGATGTGCATTACCGAGAGGGCCCGAAGATACCTCTCCGACAATCGGAGTGACAAATCCTAATCTCGATCTATGCCAACTCAACAAACACCATCGGAGACACTTGTAGAGCACCTTTATAGTCACCTAGATACGTTGTGACGTTTGGTAGCACACAAAGTGTTCGTCCGGTATCCGAGAGTTGTATGATCTCATAGTCATAGGAGCATGTATAAGTTATGGAGAAAGCAATAGCAACAAACTAAACGATCATCGTGCTAAGCTAACAGATGGGTCAAGTCAATCACATCATTCTCTAATGATGTGATCCCGTTAATCAGATGACAACTCATGTCTATGTTTAGGAAGCATAACCATCATTGATTCAACGAGCTAGTCAAGTAGAGGCAAACTAGTGACACTCTGTTTGTCTATGTATTCACGCATGTACTAAGTTTCCGGTTAATACAATTCTAGCATGAATAATAAACATTTATCATGATATAAGGAAATATAAATAACAACTTTATTATTGCCTCTAGGGCATATTTCCTTCAGTCTCCCACTTGCACTAGAGTCAATAATATAGTTCACATCATCATGTGATTTCACACCAATAGTTCATATCTTTATGTGATTAGTTCACATCTTCATGTCACTAAAACCCAAAGGGTTTACTAGAGTCAATAATCTAGTTCACATTGCTATGTGATTAATACCCAAAGAGTGATCATCTTTACTCGTTTTGTAATGCATCATCCCACAACTAACTCATTAGTCACATTGCTTGCAAGGCTTATAGTGATGTGCATTACCGAGAGGGCCCAAAGATACCTCTCCGACAATCGGAGTGACAAATCCTAATCTCGATCTATGCCAACTCAACAAACACCATCGAAGACACCTGTAGAGCACCTTTATAATCACCCAGTTACATTGTGACGTTTGGTAGCACACAAAGTGTTCCTCCGGTATTCGGGAGTTGTATGATCTCATAGTCATAGGAACATGTATAAATTATGGAGAAAGCAATAGCAACAAACTAAACGATCATCGTGCTAAGCTAACGGATGGGTCAAGTCAATCACATCATTCTCTAATGATGTGATCCCGTTAATCAAATGACAACTCATGTCTATGGTTAGGAAGCATAACCATCATTGATTCAATGAGCTAGTCAAGTAGAGGCAAACTAGTGACACTCTGTTTGTCTATGTATTCATGCATGTACTAAGTTTCCAGTTAATACAATTCTAGCATGAATAATAAACATTTATCATGATATAAGGAAATATAAATAACAACTTTATTATTGCCTCTTGGGCATATTTCCTTCAAGATGTGCCACAACAGTTTCAGTTTCATAACCATGGAAAGGATTAGATTCAACCAAATCAATTAACTCTGAGTCGACAGAGAATTCATAATCCTTATCATCAATAAAGATAGGTGAAGTAGCAAACTTAGGATCATATTTCATTCTAGCATTCAGAGATTTTTCTTTATACTTGCATAATAATTTCTCTAGATCATCTCTATCCTTACAAGCAAGAATATCTCTAATTGTCTCCTCATTCATAACATAACCTTTTGGTACCTTAGGCAATTCATATCTAGGAAGGCTAGTTCTAGCAGGTGTTTCGGGAGTTTTAATTTCAAGCTCATCATCAGATTCAACAACATCACATTGTATTAATCTAGCAATTTCTTTATCAAGAAATTCACCAAGTGGCACATCATCATTATCAAGCAAGGTACTAGCATCATCATAAGCATTATCCATAGCAGGAGTAGCATCATCAATAACTTGCGACATATCAGGATTAATAGCATGTGGTGGTGTTGCAAGTTTACTTATAACAGAAGGTGAATCTAAAGCAGAACTGGATGGCAGTTCCTTACCTCCCCTCGTCTTTGAGGGAAAAATATTAGCCTTGGCATCCTTCAGATTCTTCATAGTGATAAATTGGTAATAATCCCAAATGACTCAACAAATATAGCTATGCTCCCCGGCAGCGGCGCCAGAAAAAGGTCTTGATAACCCACAAGTATAGGGGATCACAACAGTTTTTGAGGGTAGAGTATTCAACCCAAATTTATAGATTCAACACAAGGAGAGCCAAAGAATATTTGAAGGTATTAGCAGCTGAATTGTCAATTCAACCACACCTGGAGATTAATTATCTACAACAAAGTGATCAGTAGCAATGTGCTATGATAGTTTTGATAATAGTAGCAGCAGCAACAGTAACGGTAATAGTGATAACAGTAATTTTGTAGCAAGTGTAACAGTGATGATAGCAGTAGTAACTTAGCAAGAACAATATAGGATAAATTCATAGGCATTGGATCGGTGACTTGTTGGATGATATTCATCATGAGGCGGTTATAACCTAGGGCGATACATCACTGCCTCCAGTTTATCAATATAATGCAGGCATGTATTCCGTAAATAGTCATACGTGCTTATGGAAAGAACTTGCATGGCATCTTTTGTCCTACCCTCCCGTGGCAGCGGGGTCCTATTGGAAACTAAGGGATATTAAGGCCTCCTTTTAATAGAGAATCGGAACAAAGCATTAACACACGGTGAATACATGAACTCCTCAAACTACGGTCATCACCGGGAGTGGTCCCAGCTATTGTCACCACGGGGTTGCCGGATCATAACACGTAGTAGGTGACTATAACTTGCAAGATCGGATCTAGAACATGGATATAATGGTGATAACATAAACAGTTCAGATCTGAAATCATGGCACACGGGCCCAAAGTGACAAGCATTAAGCATGGCAAAGTCATAGAAACATCAATCTTAGAACATACTGGACACTAGGGATCAAGCCCTAACAAAACTAACTCGATTACATGATGAATCTCATCCAACTCCTGACCGACCAGCGAGCCTACAAAGGAATTACTCACTCTCGGTGGGGAGCATCATGGAATTGGCGATGGAGAAGGGTTGGTGATGATGAAAAACGAAGACTCCCCTCTCCGGAGCCCCAAATGGACACCAGATCTGGCCTCCCGATGAAGAACAGGAGGTGATAGCGGCTCCGTCTCATGGATCGCGATAATTCTTTCTCCCTGATTTTTTTCTGAGCGCGCCAGGAGAGAGGGGCGTGCCTTGGTGGGTTGTGCCCACCCAGGTGCCCCTCTCTAGTAGGTCTTGGCTCCAGAAATTCTTGTTTACTGTATAAAATTTCCTCGCAAAGTTTTGTTCCATTCCAAGAACTTTTATTTCTACACAAAAACAACACCATGGTAGTTCTGCTGAAAACAACGTCAGTCCGGGGTTAGTTTAATTCAAATCATGCAAATTAGAGTCCTGGAAGTGCGTTAAGTCGACTAGAGGGGGGTGAATAGGCGATTTTTATAAATTCTTCACTAAGGAATTTCAGGGTGAGGAAATTCCTAAGCCAAGAACTACTTGCAGCAGAATAAGTACTTAGATGCAGACATGACATAACATAAGCATGGACATCATGATGAATTCGAAACAAAACACAGAGTACAGAAAAGCGTAAGCAGAGGATAAAACAGAATGAAGACAAACATACTGAAGAAATTAAACTGAGGAAATTGAGAATGCCTTCAGTCGAAGTCTTCAAACAGATATGAACAGGTACACAACACAGTAATGAAGAAATGAAAGGGTTGAGGAAATAGAACCAGTTAGCTTGGTGAAGACAATGATTTGGTAGACCAGTTCCAACTGCTGTAACAGTTGTACGTCTGGTTTGAGCGGCTAGGTATTTAGACCTGAGGACAGACAGTCCCGAACACACAGTCATCACCGTATTCTCCTTGAACTAAGGTCACACATACCTCGTCCAATCACTCATGGTAAGTCTTCAGATGACTTCCAAACCTTCACAAACTCGGTCACTCGGCAATCCACAATTTCCTCTTGAATGCTCTAGACCATGACGCCTGATGTAACGCCCCGAGACCGTTGCGCCAGGTGTCTTTCATTGATTCGTTGTTGTTGCCTTGTCTTTTGCTTGCGTGCTGCATCTTGCCATGTCATCATGTGCATTGCATCATCATGTTTTCAAAATTTGGATCCATCCGGGTTCCCCCAGTTTCTTCCCTTGTCCGTTCTGAGCCCAGACACACTTGCATGCGCCCGCGACACGTCCGAAATATTATTTTATAAGTGGCTGGAAAATGTTCTCGGAATGGGTTGAAAGTTGGCATGCGGTGTTATGTTGTTAGTAGGTCGCCTGCCAAGTTTCATCGCATTCGGAGTCCATTTGACACACCAACGATGAACTATAGCGGCATTATAGTCGGTTAATTCATCTGACGTTTTGGTCTCCGAAACTACTGCCGGGCATCTCTCTTCTCTCTCTTTTCTGAGCCCATCAAACCCCTCACCTTCATTGACCATTCCGAGACCAACTGGGTTTTAGATTCCCTCTTGTCAAACCACCTATTCCCTCTTTGCACAGTGCATCGACCCCTCGCCCATGTCCGAAACTGTCCCGAACCCGACCCGCTCTGTCGTTACCAATGGGTCCGAATCATCCCCAAACATCTATAAAACATCTCCATTTTCTTTTTTGGACTCCCTAGCCTATTTATTCTCGTCCATCAGATTTCGATCGGAAGATCCAAACTTCCCTCCTTTCCATATATATATAGTCTATCCCTAGTCCATTTTGGACCTAACCCTATTTCCTAGGGATCCTCTCAGCCACCGCCACTACTCCCCATCACATCACCCAGATCCGTCGGCACCCACCCCCTCTGTTTTCCGTGCATGACCAACCCCGCTCCTCCTCCTGATCCCCATGGATGTTGCTTCCCCGTTGACCCGCGTAGCAGCAGCTCCATGTCGGAGCTCCATCACCACCCGTTGCCCCTCGCCGAGGCAATACCAGCAGGACCAGCCCCGTCGCCCCTCTCCTTCCTTCCTCCACTTCTTCTCTCTCGCTCCCTCTGACGGTATCACGACGGCGTTGTTTTGTAGGAGCCTGCTGGCCACGGAGCTCCTGGAGGTTCCCGTCGCCTCCGCCTTGTTCCAGGGAGGGAAGCCCTCGCGCCCGCTCCTCCCGTCTGCCTGAGCGCCACCGCCTCGCGACCCTGCATCCCTCGCCGTCGGCCTCTGATTCCCCTGCTTCCTCTGCTTTGAGCAAGAGGAAGAGATGTGCCCTGACCCCTGCCGTCGCCTTCCTCCGCCGCCCTGGCCCGTTCCCGGCCGGTTCCTGGCGGCAAGGCCCCGTTTCCGCATCCAGATCGCCGCGCCGGCCATCTTCCTCGCCGGAGTGCCCCGATTCCTGCCTCCTCTACAACCGGGTCGATCTCTGCTCATCGTGGCCGTGGTCATGTTGACCGTGCCCTGCCTCTCCAAGCCATGACCGGCGCTTGTTGACCCAGCCTCGCTGGGCCTCCCGTGCTAGATCGCAAGGCCCAGCGGGACTCCTCACCCAGCCGGCCTGCTTGGCCTTTCCATCAGCTTGGGCTTGACCCAATGTGAGCAGTCACCAGCCCCTCTAGATTCGGCCCAAGACTGTTTTTTTTGCGAACAAATTTTCCCATTTTTCCAGAGGTAGCAGATTTGCAGAAAACCCCCTGGACAACATGCATATAATAACTTCACAACCGTGCATCATATGTAAATAACTTATATATGAAAAATGCTTAGAATTTTGTCTAGTTTCATAATTTGCAACTTTCATCCATGTTTAAAATGTTTAAACATGGTGTTCTATTAAATTTGCTCATATGCCATGCTAAAATGATTTATTTCATAACTTATTAACCGTAGCTCCGAATTTAATAAATTATATATGTAAATGGGTAGAAAATGCCTAGTTTAACATGGTGCACTTACTTTTGTTGTCTAACAACTCTAAAATATGGTTTAGGGCAGAACAGTACCAAATTCAAAATATGCACATGGGGATTTTCCGGATTTGTTGTTTGTTATATCCGGCCTCATTTAAACTTGCCTAGATAGGTATTTTTGTTGTGCTTCACCCCTGTCCATGTTTAATAACATTTAATATTGTTGGGTACATAAACGAGAGAGAACTAAATAATCAAATGTGGTGTTTCGTCAATATGCAACTCCGTTGCATATTGAGCTCCACTTAATTTGTAGTATTGTTTGTTGCACTTTGCCATGCCATGCCCCATTACACCGGACATGCATCATACTTGGTTGTGCATAATTCCATGTTTATGTGATGGTTGTGTACTATGTTGCTTGCTTCTTTCCGGGTTGCTTCTCTCGTTAACTCCGGTTTCGTTCCGGAGTTGTGAGGATTCGTTCGACTACGTTGGGTCATCTACTTCTTTGACTCATTCTTCTTCCTTGTGGGATCTCAAGCAAGATGACCATACCCTTGAAATCAGTTCTATCTTTGCTTGCTAGTTGTTCGTTCTACCGCTATGTCGCGCTACCTACCACTTGTTATATCATGCCTCCCATATTGCCATGTCAAGCCTCTAACCCACCTTCCTAGAAAACTGTTGTTTGGCTATGTTACCGCTTTTGCTCAGCCCCTCTTATAGCGTTGTTAGTTGCAGGTGAAGTTGAAGTTTGTTCCATGTTGGAACATGGATATGTTGGGATATCACAATATCTCTTATTTTTAATTAATGCATCTATATACTTGGTAAAGGGTGGAAGGATCGGCCTTATGCCTGGTGTTTTGTTCCACTCTTGCCGCCCTAGTTTCCATCATACCGGTGTTATGTTCCTTGATTTTGCGTCCCTAACACGATGAGGGGTATGGGACCCTCTTGACAGTTTGCTTTGAATAAAACTCCTCCAGCAAGGCCCAACCTTGGTTTTACATTTGCCTAACAACCTATTACTTTTCCCTTGGGAGTCATGCTCCTAAGGGTCATCTTTATTTTAACCCCCCCCCCGGGCCAGTGCTTCTCTAAGTGTTGGTCCGAACCAGGAAACCTGCAGGGCCACCTCGGGGCAACTTGAGGGTTGGTTTTACTCGTAGCTTGACCTATCCGATGTGCCCTGAGAACGAGATATGTGCAGCTCCTATCGGGATGTCGGCACATCGGGCGGCTTTGCTGGTTTAGTTTTACCATTGTCGAAATGTCTTGTGCACTGGGATTCCGAGTCTGATCGGGTGTCCCAAGATGGAGGATTGTCTTCGCGGACCGTGAGCTTGTGATGGGCTAGGTTGGGACACCCCTGCAGGGTATAAACTCTCGAGAGCCATGCCAGCGGTTATGTAGTAGATGGGAATTTGTTAATGTCCGGTTGTAGAAAACTTGACACTTGACTTAATTAAAATGCATCAACCGCGTGTGTAGCTATGATGGTCTCTTTCTGGCGGAGTCCGGGAAGTGGATGATGACCCACAAGTATAGGGGATCTATCGTGGTCCTTTCGATAAGTAAGAGTGTCGAACCCAACGAGGAGCAGAAGGAAATGATAAACGGTTTTCAGCAAGGTATTCTCTGCAAGTACTGAAATAAGTGGTAACAGATAGTTTTGAAATGAGATAATTTGTAACGAGCAACAAGTAACAAAAGTAAATAAAGTGCAGCAAGGTGGCCCAATCCTTTTTGTAGCAAAGGACAAGCCTGGACAAACTCTTATATAAGGAAAAGCGCTCCCGAGGACACATGGGAATATCGTCAAGCTAGTTTTGATCACGTTCATATGATTCGCGTTCGGTACTTTGATAATTTGATATGTGGGTGGACCGGTGCTTGGGTATTGTTCTTACTTGAACAAGCATCCCACTTATGATTAACCTCTATTGCAAGCATCCGCAACTACAACAAAAGTATTAAGGTAAACCTAACCATAGCATGAAACATATGGATCCAAATCAGCCCCTTACGAAGCAACGCGTAAACTAGGGTTTAAGCTTCTGTCACTCTAGCAACCCATCATCTAGTTATTACTTCCCAATGCCTTCCTCTAGGCCCAAATAATGGTGAAGTGTTATGTAGTCGACGTTCACATAACACCACTAGAGGCTAGACAACATACATCTCATCAAAATATCAAACGAATACCAAATTCACATGACTACTAATAGCAAGACTTCTCCCTTGTCCTCAGGAACAAACGTAACTACTCACAAAGCATAAACATGTTCATAATCAGAGGGGTATTAATATGCATAAAGGATCTGAACATATGATCTTCCACCAATTAAACCAACTAGCATCAACTACAAGGAGTAATTAACACTACTAGCAACCTACTAGCACCAATCCCGGACTTGAAGACAAGAATCGGATACAAGAGATGAACTAGGGTTTTGAGATGAGATGGTGCTAATGAAGATGTTGATGTAGATTGCCCTCTCCCGATGAGAGGAGCATTGGTGATGACGATGGCGATGATTTCCCCCTCCGGGAGGGAAGTTTCCCCAGCAGAACAGCTCTGCCAGAGCTCTAGATTGGATCCACCAAGGTTCCGCCTCGTGGCAACGGAGTTTCGTCCCGAAAGGTTGCTTCCGATTTTTTTTCTCGAGAAAGACTTCATATAGGAGAAGATGGTCATCGGAGAGCCACCAGGGGGCCCACGAGGCAGGGGGCGCGCCCTAGGGGGCGGCCCCCACCCTCGTGAGAAGGGTGTGGGCCCCCTGGTCTTCATCTTTGGCGAGGATTTTTCATTATTTATTATAAGGTGTTTCGTGGATTTTCGGGACTTTTGGAGTTGTGCAGAATAGGTCTCTAATATTTGCTCCTTTTCCAGCCCAGAATTCCAGTTGCCGGCATTCTCCCTCCTTATGTAAACCTTGTAAAATAAGAGAGAATAGCCATAAGTATTGTGACATAATGTGAAATAACAACCCATAATGCAATAAATATCGATATAAAAGCATGATGCAAAATGGATGTATCAACTCCCCCAAGCTTAGACCTCGCTTGTCCTTAAGCGAAAAGCCGAAATCGAAAAATATGTCCACATGTTTAGAGATGAAGGTGTCGATAAAAATAAAATACGGACATGAGGGCATCATGATCATTCTTATAACAGCAACTTATATAATTTTTGTCATATGATCTCTAATGCTAGAGTAATAATTCAATCACAATATCAGGTATGAATCGTAAACTTCATTGAAAACTAACAAACTACAATCTCGGCCATTGAAGCAATTGCAATTTATCATAACATAGGAAAGAGTCAATGTATAAGAGCTTTTTCAGCAAGTCCACATACTCAACTATCATATAATCTTTCACAATTGTTGACACTCACGCAATACTTATGGGTGTGGAGTTTTAATCGGACACAAAGAAAGATAGGGGCTTATAGCCTTGCCTCCCAATGTTTTACCTCAAGGGTAATGTCAACAGTAATAGTTCATGAAATTTCACATCCAATTAGCCATATATACCAGGATCTTTCCAACATATTGTGCTTGCCAAAGGATAAAGTGTAAAAAGGAAGGGTGAAAATCACCATGACTCTTGCATAATGTAGAAGATAATGATAAAAGATAGGCCCTTCGCAGAGGGAAGCAGAGGTTGCCATGCGCTTTTATGGTTGGATGCACAAAATCCTAATGCGAAAGAACGTCACTTTATATTGTCCCTTGTGATATGAACCTTTATTATGCAGTCCGTCGCTTTTATTACTTCCACATCACAAGATCGTATAAAGCTTATTTCTCCCACACCAATCAATCATACATATTTAGAGAGCAATTTTTATTGCTTTGCACCGATGACAACTTAATTAAAGGATCTTATTCAATCCACGAGGCAGGGGGCGCGCCCTAGGGGGGCGCCCCCCACCCTCGTGACCTCCTCTTTGACTCCTTGGAGTAGGGTCCAAGTCTCCTGGATCACGTTCGGTGAGAAAATCACGTTCCCGAAGGTTTTATTCCGTTTGGACTCCTTTTGATATTATGTTTCTCCGAAACACTGAAATAGGTAAAAAAAACAGCAATTCTGGGCTGGGCCTCTGGTTAATAGGTTAGTCCCAAAAATAATATAAAAGTGGAAAATAAAGCCCAATATAGTCCAAAACAGTAGATAATATAGCATGGAGCAATCAAAAATTATAGATACATTGGAGACGTATCAGGCATCCCCAAGCTTAATTCCTACTCGTCCTCGAGTAGGTAAATGATGAAAAGAGAATTTTTGATGCGGAGTGCTACTTGGCATAATTTCAATGCAAATCTTCTTAATTGTGATATGAATATTCAGATTAGAAAGATTCAAGACAAAAGTTATATTGACATAAAAATAATAATACTTCAAGCATACTAACAAAGCAATTATGTCTTCTCAAAATAACATGGCCAAAGAAAGTTATCCCTACAAAATCATATAGTCTGGCTATGCTCCATCTTCACCACACAAAGTATTTAAATCATGCACAAACCCGATGACAAGCCAAGCAATTGTTTCATACTCTAACTTTTTCAATCTTCACGCAATACATGAGTGTGAGCCATGGATATAGCACTATAGGTGGAATAGGATGGTGGTTGTGGAGAAGACAAAAGGAGGGGAAGATAGTCTCACATCAACTAGGCGTATCAACGGGCTATGGAGATGCCCATCAATAGATATCAATGTGAGTGAGTAGGGGCTGCCAGGCAACGGATGCACTAGAGCTATAAATGTATGAAAGCTCAAAAAGAAACTAAGTGGGTGTGCATCCAACTTGCTTGCTCACGAAGACCTAGGGCAATTTGAGGAAGCCCATCATTGGAATATACAAGCCAAGTTCTATAATGTAAAATTCCCACTAGTATATGAAAGTGATAACATGAGAGACTCTCTACTATGAAGATCATGGTGCTACTTTGAAGCACAAGTGTGGTAAAAGGATAGTAGCGTTGCCCCTTTTTATTTATTTTATTTTTTGGGGGCCTTCTTTTTTTCTTTGGCCTTTCTTCTTTTTTTTCTTTTTTTTTTTTTTTTTTGGGACAATGCTCCATTAAATGATGATCATCACACTTTTATTTATTTACAACTCAATGATTACAACTCGATTCTAAAACAAAGTATGACTCTATATGGATGCCTCCGACGGTGTACCAGGATATGCAATGAATCAAGAGTGGCAAGTATGAAAAAATTATGAACGTTGGCTTTGCCACAAATACTATGTCAACTACATGATCATGCTAAGCAATATGACAATGATGAATGTGTCATGATGAACTAGATGGTGGAAAGTTGCATGGCAATATATCTCGGAATGGCTATGGAAATACCATAATAGGTAGGTATGGTGGCTGTTTTGAGGAAGGTATATGGTAGGTGTATGATACCGGCGAAAGGTGCGCGGTATTAGAGAGGCTAGCAAAGGTGGAAGGGTGAGAGTGCGTATGATCCATGGACTCAACATTAGTCATAAAGAACTCATATACTTATTGCAAAAATCTAGAAGTTATCAAAGCAAAGTATTACGCGCATGCTCCTAGGGGGATAGATTGGTAGGAAAAGACCATCGCTCGTCCCTGACCGCCACTCATAAGGAAGACAATCAATAAATAAATCATGCTCCGACTTCATCACATAACGTTCACCATACGTGCATGCTACGGGAATCACAAACTTTAACACAAGTATTCTTTAAATTCACAACTACTCAACTAGCATGACTTTAATATTATCACCTCCATATCTCAAAACAATTATCATGCTTCAATCTTTTCTTAGTATTCAACACACTCAAAAGAAAGTTTCACAAATCTTGAATACCAAGCATATTATTATTAAGCAAACTACCATGCTATTAAGACTCTCAAAATGATTTAAGTGAAGCATGAGAGATCAATAGTTTCTTTAAAACAAATCCACCACCATGCTCTAAAAGATCTAAGTGAAGCACATAGAGCAAAATTACTTAGCTCAAAAGATATAAGTGAAGCACATAGAGCAAAACTACATAGCTCAAAAGATATAAGTGAAGCACATAGAGCAAAACTACATAGCTCAAAAGATATAAGTGAAGCACATAGATCAAAACTACATAGCTCAAAAGATATAAGTGAAGCACATAGAGCAAAACTACTTAGCTCAAAAGATATAAGTGAAGCACATAGAGCAAAACTACTTAGCTCAAAAGATATAAGTGAAGCACATAGAGTATTCTATCAAATTTTAATTCATGTACGGCTCTCTCAAAAGGTGTGTACAGCAAGGATGATTGTGCCATACTAAGACACAAAGACAAAAATAATACAAGACGCTCCAAGCAAAACACATATCATGTTGGTGAATAAAAATATAGCTCCAAGTAAATTACCGATGGAAGTGAACGAAAGAGAGGATGCATTCCGGGGCATCCCCAAGCTTTTACTTTTTGGTGTCCTTGGATTATCTTGGGGGTGCCATGGGCATCCCCAAGATTAGGCTCTTGACACTCCTTGTTCCATAATCCATCAAAAGAATTCACCCAAAACTTGAAAACTTCACAACACAAAACTCAAAATAGAAAACTCGTGAGCTCCGTTAGCGAAAGAAAACAAAATACCACTTCAAGGTACTGTAATGAACTCATTATTTATTTATATTGGTGTTAAACCTACTGTATTCCAACTTCTCTATGGATTATAAACTATTTTACTAACCATAGATTCATCAAAATAAGCAAACAACACACGAAAAACAGAATCTGTCAAAAACAGAACAGTCTGTAGTAATCTGTAGCTAGAGCAAGATCTGGAACCCCAAAAATTCTAAAATAAATTTCTGGACGTGAGGAATTTATATATTAATCATCTGAAAAAAGAATTAACTAAATATCACTCTTCAAATAAAAATTACAGCAGTTTTCGTAAGCGCTAAAGTTTCTGTTTTTTACAGCAAGTTCAACAAGACTTTCCCCAAGTCTTCCCAACGGTTCTACTTGGTGCAAACACTAATTAAACACAAAAAACACAACCAAAACAGAGGCTAAATAATTTATTTATTACTAAGCAGGAGTAAAAATCAAGGAATAAAAATAAAATTGGGTTGCCTCCCAACAAGCGCTATCGTTTAACGCCCCTAGCTAGGCATAAAAGCGAGGATAGATCTAGGTATTGTCATCTTGATTCTTAATTCTTTTAGCGATGTTATGCTTGAATCCAGGAGGTTGCTTACGTTTCCCTTCATATTCAGAGATCTTGAGATCTAAAGAATCCAACCGTTTATTGCAAAGAGTAATCAACATATTCATGCGGTGAAGATTTACGCTAACGCTCTTTAGAGGTTCAAGAAAAATCTTAGTTACTTCGCAAATTTTCTCAAAAACTTGTGTTTTCTATTGGGTATGATGGGGCCCCTTTTGTTGAGGTAAAGTTCCTACTGTACCTTCTATAATTTCATGCGCGATACTGGGATCAATTTCAATAAAATTGCCTTTGGCAACACAATCCAAAAGTTGTCTATGAGACATATTAAGCCCAACATAAAAGTTGCGAAGCAAAATTATGAAATTTACTTCTAGGGTGCATTTAAGATAAGATTCCATCATTCTAAACCAAGCATCCTTTAAGTTTTATCCTTGCTTTTGTTTGAAGTGAAGGACTTCAAACTCGGGGGACAAAGGAGCAGAAAGAGGACTAGCCATGACGACAAGCAAACAAACTAGCACACGAGCAAACAAGAGGCAAGCGGAAAGGAGAGGGAGGATAGAGAGAGAGAGGGCGAATAAAACGGCAAGGGTGAAGTGGGGGAGAGGAAAACGAGAGGCAAATGGCAAATAATGTAATGCGAGAGATAGGGATTGTGATGGGTACTTGGTATGTTGACTTTTTGCGTAGACTCCCCGGCAACGGCGCCAGAAATCCTTCTTGCTACGTCTTGGGCTTGCGTTGGTTTTCCCCGAAGAGGAAGGGATGATGCAGCAGAGTAGCGTAAGTATTTCCCTCAGTTTTTGAGAACCAAGGTATCAATCCAATAGGAGGCCACGCTCAAGTCCCTCGTACCTGCACAAAACGATAGCTACTCGCAACCAACGCGATTAGGGGTTGTCAATCCCTTCACGATCACTTACGAGAGTGAGATCTGATAGATATAATATTTTTGGTATTTTTGGTATAAAGATGCAAAGTAAAAAGTAAAGGCAACATAAAAAGCAAAGCAAGATTAAAGTGATGGAGATTGATATGATGAGAATAGACTCGGGAGCCATAGGTTTCACTAGTGGCTTCTCTCAAGAGCATAAGTATTCTACGATGGGTGAACAAATTACTGTTGAGCAATTGACAGAATTGAGCATAGTTATGAGAATATCTAGGAATGATCATGTATATAGGCATCACGTCCGTGACAAGTAGACCGAAACGATTCTGCATCTACTACTATTACTCCACTCATCGACCGCTATCCAGCATGCATCTAGAGTATTAAGTTAAAAACAGAGTAACGCCTTAAGCAAGATGACATGATGTAGAGAGATAAATTCATGCAATATGAAATAAACCCCATCTTGTTATCCTCGATGGCAATGATACAATACGTGCCTTGCTGCCCCTTCTGTCACTGGGAAAGGACACCGCAAGATCGAACCCAAAGCTAAGCACTTCTCCCATGGCAAGAACTACCAATCTAGTTGGCCAAACCAAACGGATAATTCGAAGAGACTTGCAAAGATAACCAATCATACATAAAAGAATTCAGAGAAGATTCAAATATTATTCATAGATAGACTTGATCATAAACCCACAATTCATCGGTCTCAACAAACACACCGTAAAAAGAAGATTACATCGAATAGATCTCCACAAGAGAGGGGGAGAACTTTGTATTGATATTCAAAGAGAGAGAAGAAGTCATCTAGCTACTAACTATGGACCCGAAGGTCTGAGGTAAACTACTCACACTTCATCGGAGGGGCTAGGATGATGTAGAAGCCCTCCGTGATGACGGCCCTCTTCTGGCGGAGCTCCGGAACAGGCCCCAAGATGGGATCTCGTGGATACAGAAAGTTGCGGCGGTGGAATTAGATTTTTGGCTCCTGTTCTGATCGTTTGGGGGTACGTAGGTATATATAGGAGGAAGGATTACGTCGGTGGAGCACCGAGGGGCCCACGAGGCAGGGGGTGCGCCCTGGGGGGGCGCCCCCCACCCTCATGACCTCCTCTTTGACTCCTTGGAGTAGGGTCCAAGTCTCCTAGATCATGTTTGGTGAGAAAATCACGTTCCCGAAGGTTTTATTCCGTTTGGACTCTGTTTGATATTATGTTTCTCCGAAACACTGAAATAGGGGGAAAATAGCAATTCTGGGCTGGGCCTCCGGTTAATAGGTTAGTCCCAAAAATAATATAAAAGTGGAAAATAAAGCCCAATATAGTCCAAAACAGTAGATAATATAGCATGGAGCAATCAAAAATTATAGATACGTTGGAGACGTATCAGTGTCCAATCCTTTTTGTAGCAAAGGACAAGCCTGGACAAACTCTTATATAAGGAAAAGCGCTCCCGAGGACACATGGGAATATCGTCAAGCTAGTTTTCATCATGTTCATATGATTCGCGTTCGGTACTTTGATAATTTGATATGTGGGTGGACCGGTGCTTGGGTGTTGTGCTTACTTGAACAAGCATCCCACTTATGATTAACCTCTATTGCAAGCATCCGCAACTACAACAAAAGTATTAAGGTAAACCTAACCATAGCATGAAACATATGGATCCAAATCAGCCCCTTACGAAGCAACGCATAAACTAGGGTTTAAGCTTCTATCACTCTAGCAACCCATCATCTACTTATTACTTCCCAATGCCTTCCTCTAGGCCCAAATAATGGTGAAGTGTTATGTAGTCGACGTTCACATAACACCACTAGAGGCTAGACAACATACATCTCATCAAAATATCAAACAAATACCAAATTCACATGGCTACTAATAGCAAGACTTCTCCCTTGTCCTTAGGAACAAACGTAACTACTCACAAAGCATAAACATGTTCATAATTAGAGGGGTATTAATATGCATAAAGGATCTGAACATATGATCTTCCACCAATTAAACCAACTAGCATCAACTACAAGGAGTAATTAACACTACTAGCAACCTACTAGCACCAATCCCGGACTTGAAGACAAGAATCGGATACAAGAGATGAACTAGGGTTTTGAGATGAGATGGTGCTGATGAAGATGTTGATGGAGATTGCCCTCTCCCGATGAGAGGAGCGTTGGTGATGACGATGGCGATGATTTCCCCCTCCGGGAGGGAAGTTTCCCCAGCCGAACAGCTCTGCCGGAGCTCTAGATTGGATCCGGCAAGGTTCCGCCTCGTGGCGGCGGAGTTTCGTCCTGAAAGGTTGCTTCCGATTTTTTTTTCTCGACGAAAGACTTCATATAGGAGAAGATGGTCATCGGAGAGCCACCAGGGGGCCCACGAGGCAGGGGGCGCGCCCTAGGGGGGGTGCCCCCACCCTTGTGAGAAGGGTGTGGGGCCCCTGGTCTTCATCTTTGGCGAGGATTTTTCACGGAACGTCTTAAAAGTCATGAAACTCCACGGAACGTCTTAAAAGAAATAAAGAAAAAGCCACGCCAAAGATGAAGGCCAGGGGGCCCACACCCTGCTCACAAGGGTGGGGGGCGCCCCCCCCCCTAGGGCACGCCCCCCTACCCCGTGGGCCCCCTGGTGGTTCTCTGACGCCCATCTTCTCCTATATGAGGTCTTTCGATGAGAAAAAATAGGGAGGAACTTTTCGGGACGAGACTCCGCCGCCACGAGGCGGAACCTTGGCGGATCCAATCTAGAGCTCCGGCAGAGCTGTTCTGCCGGGGATACTTCCCTCCCGGAGGGGAAATCATCACCATCGTCATCACCAACGCTCCTCTCATCGGGAGAGGGCAATCTTCATCAACATCTTCACCAGCACCATCTCATCTCCAAACCCTAGTTCATCTCTTGTATCCAATTCTTGTCTCAAAGTCCAGGATTGGTGCTAGTAGGTTGCTAGTAGTGTTGATTACTCCTTGTAGTTGATGCTAGTTGGTTTAATTGGTGGAAGATCATATGTTCAGATCATATATGCATATTATTACCCCTCTGATTATGAACATGAATATGCTTTGTGAGTAATTACATTCGTTCCTGAGGACAAGGGAGAAGTTTTGCTATGAGTAGTCATGTGAATTTGGTATTCGTTTGATATTTTGATAAGATGTATGTTGTCTAGCCTCTAGTGGTGTTATGTGAACGTCGACTACATAACACTTCACCATTATTTGGGCCTAGAGGAAGGCATTGGGAAGTAATAAGTAGATGATGGGTTGCTAGAGTGACATAAGCTTAAACCCTAGTTTATGCGTTGCTTCGTAAGGGGCTGATTTGGATCCATATGTTTCATGCTATGGTTAGGTTTACCTTAATACTTTTGTTGTAGTTGCGGATGCTTGCAATAGACGTTAATCATAAGTGGGATGCTTGTTCAAGTAAGAACAACGCCCAAGCACCGGTCCACCCACATATCAAATTATCAAAGTATCGAACGTGAATCATATGAACGTGATGAAAACTAGCTTGATGATATTCCCATGTGTCCTCGGGAGCGCTTTTCCTATTATAAGAGTTTGTTCCGGCTTGTCCTTTGCTACAAAAGGATTGGGCCACCTTGCTGCACTTTATTTACTTTTGTTACTTGTTGCTCGTTACAATCTATCTTATCACAAAACTATCTGTTACCACTTATTTCAGTACTTGCAGAGAATACCTTGCTGAAAACCGCTTATCATTTCCTTCTGCTCCTCGTTGGGTTCGACACTCTTACTTATCGAAAGGACTACGATAGATCCCCTATACTTGTGGGTCATCAAAAAAAATTTCTGGCGCCGTTGCCGGGGAGTGTAGCGCCTTTGGTAGGTGGAATTTGGTAAGGAAAAATTTATATAGTGTGTTGAAATTTACTGTCACTTGTTACTATGGAAAGTAATTCTCTGAGGGGCTTGTTTGGGGTATCTTCACCCCGTCCAGTAGAGCAAAGAGTTGCTCCTCAACCTACTGAACCTATTGAAAATGAAATTCCTTATGAGTATCCTTCGGGTATGATAGAAAAACTGCTAGATAACCCTTTTATAGGAGATGGAACAAAGCATCCTGATGAGCACTTAATATATGTGGATGAAGTTTGAGGATTATTTAAGCTTGCAGGTATACCCGATGATGTTGCTAAGAAGAAGGTCTTCCTTTTATATTTGAAGGGAGACGCATTGATATGGTGTAGGCTATGTGATGATATGAGATCATGGGACTATAAAAGATTGAAGTTAGAATTTCATCAAAAGTATTACCCTATGCATCTTGTTCATCGTGATCGCAATTATATATATAATTTCTAGCCTCGGGAAGGAGAAAGCATCGCTCAAGCTTGGGGGAGGCTTAAATCAATGTTATATTCATGCCCCAATCATGAGCTCTCAAGAGAAATAATTATGCAAAGTTTTTATGCTCGGCTTTATGAAAACAATCGCACCATGCTCGATACTTCTTGTGCTGGCTCTTTTATGATGAAGACTTGTCGTGGAATTGTCATGGCAGATGTCCTCTTGCAAGGACGTAGTCATGGAGCCATCGCAACTAGGAAGCTTAAAGGGGTTAATCGGGACAAAGGACACGAGAGGTTTATACTAGTTCAGCCCCTTACGGTGAAGGAAGGCCTACGTCTAGTTAGGTTGGTATTGCTTGAGGTTTCGATGACCAGGGAGCGAGATACGCTATGCCCAGTTCTCGATCGGTTGTTTCTAGTTATATACACAGGTTGATGCCCTTCGGCCTACAGAGTCCCGGCCGGCTCATAAACAGTGTCCGGCTCAGTGACTAGTTACTTCTACCTTACAGTACAAGTCATGCCATCATGGCGGTTTATCTTTACGGGCTTCAAGTCTCCTGTGGGCCTTTAGACCCTTTAGTGAACCGCCATCTTCATGCCTTGTTCTTGGGCTTCTGATGAGCTTCTCTTTGCGTAACTCGGCCCCTCCTGGGCGGCTTACACAAATAGTTATATCCCCAACATTAGGCCCCAGATTGATTTGAACCGGTTCATGTCAATGTTAAAAACCTTATGAACTGGCCTTTAGTCTTCTGTCTTGTGCGAAAGTTTTTAACCCGCCATGACGTCATCATTTGGATCCGGGTTAAATCATCGTGACGTCATCTTCAATAAAACTCAAATTTTATTTCGTTATATCCTCCAACGGATCTTTTGCCTTTACTGACCTTCCCGAGAATCGAGGCGTCGGGACCACTGGATAATGATGTCTTGGTCTCCTCGTTTTTCACGCTGTCTCGGTCGTATCCTCTTTATAAATAGACGCGACCTAGGTCTTTTTCATTTCCTTCAGTCGTCTTCCTCCTCGCACTTCCTTTCCGCCGCTCGAGCTCCGCCGCTGCCGCTGTCGAACCCCTCGTCTTCACCGACTCAGGCCGCTGCATCACCCTGTTTCTGACCAGAAAACGACGGCGACTGTCCGCAGCTCTTCCGCATATGTGAGTTCTTTTTACCCCCTTTGTCAGATCTGCATTAGTACTGCTTTGAGTTCGTCGACGTTCATCACCGCCTGACGCAAACCTCCATTAGTTCTTACCTCTACTATCTTGCTCAGATCGTAAAAACAACATAGAACTACCGCGGTACTTGTTTGTGTTTATCTTGCATAAAAACAGATATCATTCCCTTGTTTTGGAAGCTCTCCTCGAGTATATGAACATCTCGGTACTGTTTTTAGGTCTAGAAATTTTTCCTTTCCAGAGCATCGTTTGATCCAAAATAATGACTGCAACTTGTGAAACCTGTTTGTTCCACACTTAGCCAAAAACTGCGTCTGTTGACTCTGTTTCAGCCATAGTAGTTCATGTGACCGGTTTAAGATAATACCGGCTGTCAGCACTGCTTGCTTCTGGCGACTTAAGAAAATTGTAATTGCCTTTGATACCTGTCGTTTTTAAACATTATCACATAGTTACCGTATGTCATTAGGCCCCTTCTTAAGCCGCCATCTTTAAATAACCCAATAATGTTTATTCTCTGGGTTATAATAAACTGGAAAATTTCCTTTATCTTGTTGTAGGCTTCAATTTATCCAATGGCACCCAAAGCTGTTAAACCTCCGGTTACCTGCAACTGGGTCCCATCCATTGTTACAGAAAGCAAACTGTCCGAGTTTGTAAAGTCTGGCCATCTGCCCAAGAAGGATGTCATGTCTTATCGTGCTCCTGACCCGTCTGAAGAGAAACCTCAACCCAAGGAAGGGGAGGTGATCATTTTTACCGATCACATGAGCCGAGGATTTGCTCCTCCCGGTTCAAAATTCTTTAGAGACGTTTTGCACTTATTTGACTTAAGACCTCAAGACATCGGGCCCAATTCCGTGTCAAATATCTGCAACTTCCAAGTTTTCTGTGAGGTCTACCTTGGAGAAGAACCCAGCCTACTTTTGTTCAGGGAATTGTTCTATTTGAACCGGCAGAATGAGCGCGCCAACGGACCCAGTCTAGAACTTGGTGGCATCTCGATTCAGCGGCGGAGAGACTGTCTTTTCCCTTATGCTGAACCGCCGAGTCATCCAAAGGATTGGAACCAAACGTGGTTCTACTGCCAGGACACTTCTCCGGCTGGTGAAAACCCGCTGCCCGGCTTCCGCGCCTTGCGCCTTGAATCCAACCACCCGCTGCCGGACAAGTTGACTGCTATTGAACGTCTGTCACTCACCCCCACTATTAAGAAAATCAAAGCTCTTTTGGGGAATAGTTTAGATGGCATCGACCTGGTCCTAGTCTGGGTTGCTTGGCGAGTGATTCCGTTAAGCCGCCGCCCCGGCTTAATGTGTACTTACTCAGGCGAAAAGGATGACCCACTGCGTCATAGTCCTCATGACTTACCAGATGATGCGGTGGAAGCTACAACCCAGTCTTTGCTGAAAGAGGGCACGGTGACTAGTAATGCCTTTGGCTTACTTCCTTTCTGCAAGAAGAACCCGGCCCCTCCAGTGAGTTATTATCCTCCACAATTATCTTTATTATGTTATACCTTACATTTACTAATAACCCTTTATCCTTATTCATAGGTAAATAGCGACTTCTGGAAGGTCAAGTATGGCCATCAGGCTGCCAAACAAGCTAGAGCAGCAAAAAGAGCCGAAAGAAGAACCGCTAAGACTGGAACTTCAAGAAAGAGGAAACCCAGCGCCTCAGATATGATGAAATTGGATGATACTGATGATGATGAAGAAGAGGTAACTCCTAATTCCCCTGACTCTTTTATCATCATGTTATTGACATTAATTCCTTTCAGGAGGATACAGGCAACAGCCAAGCCGTTGAAGAAGAGGTAACTATAATCTCCTCTGACTCAGAGCCTTTGCCGAGGTTGAAAATCCGAAGAGTGACCCGGAAAGTAAGATTTTCACATCCTTTAGCTTACCAAGACCCTCAATTTATTTTGAAGCGACAGATTTATGAGAGCCGGAGGCAGACCCGGACCAGCAAAGACGCGGAACTCTCCTCCGGCTTACCTGATGTGACCAGGAAGCGCCAGGCTGAGGTTATCTCTTATTTACGCCTTCTTTTTCCTTTGGCGGGTTTCATTCGTCAGCCTCTCAATTCCTCTGACTCCAACTATCAGGATACTTCACCTTCCTCCGGTGAATCTATGCAGTCCAACATGCCGGCCTTCAAAACTGCTCCCGGGTAATATAAACTTGTTGTACCTTATGCCTTATTTTACTCATATTTTTTGTATTTAACTTGTCTACCTTTTCCACAGTGTGCAAGTAAAGCCCAGCAAAAGGGTAAAAAAGAATAAGCCGTCCCAAGATCCGATTGTGACTGAACCGGAGCTGGGCACAGCTGCTCCTGACGCCTCTGCTCATGAGCCGCGGCCTCAACCATCTCATGGTGTTCCTGTATCTTCCTCTGACCCGCCTGTTGAGCAAACCCTCAACAATTCTGATAACCCGGAGGCTCCTAGCTCCGCCAAGGCAGATGATCCAGAAGTTGAGATTCTCAAGACTCAGTTTGTTGAGCCGGCACAGCCAACTGTACTTGCCAAGTGTTCTGCTAAAGAGGAATTGTTAGAATGCCGAAAGGCCAAGCTGGACGTCACTGACTACACTCATTTGAGTATTGGAGAGATCATCTCCAGCTATATCAATCAAGTACATAGCAGCCGTGACCTGGAAATTGACATGGTGAAGCAGATACAGCAAAAATCTGAGGTATGACTTATGCTAGCTTTCTTTAACCATACTTACTGTACCAGCCCCCAAGTCTATTGCTTATAAGTAAATATGCTGTAGACTTTAGAAAACTGCCTAGCACTGCTTATCCGGCTTAGGAAAAAGATATTTAACCCGGTTGTAGCACTTGCGATACACATTAGCCCCCAAGTGCCAAACATCTTTGCTTGCAAAGTGCTTGGGACTTAATTTCCATGAACCGGAGTAGTAATTGAGAGTTCTTCAGTATACATTAGCCCCCAAGTGTTAAGTACCTTTGCTTGCAAAGTTCTTGGGACTTAATATGATCTTAAAATGATTCTGATTATAACCCGGCATCAATGCAGGCCACCATAAATCATTTTGAGTCAGAGATTACTGAACTGAAGAATCGCCTGGCAGCTCAAGAGCTTGAAATCCAGAAATCCAACTCCGAGTTTGAGTTCAGCGTCTCTGAACAAGAGAAGTTGAAGAAGAACTTTGAGTCGGAGAAGAAAACCTGGGCTGATGAAAAGGCCGCACCGGTGACCCGGGCCGAGATAGCAGAGGCATCGCTTGCGGAAGCAACGGCCGAACTGTCCGGCTTAAAGCGCCAGATATCTCGAATGGTCTCATCAATCTTTGGTGAGTGACTTACTCAAACCTTAAACACTGCAAAACTCCTTTAATGACCATTCAATTGTTTCCTCCGGCTCACCTTATGCTTAATAACGCAGGCCCCAGGAGCACAAATCTCAAGCAGAACATGGTGACCAAGCTGAAGGCGGTTTATACTCTGGTGGAACAGCTCTACACCGGGTCACAACGTGCTCTGGCCGTTGTGGCTTTATCAAATGATGTTCCCTATCTCCTGCAAGATGTGCTGAAGCGGCTTGCTGTGCTACCTCAGCGAATCCAAGAGTTAAGACGAGCATCTGCAAGAGCCGAAGCTATTGCCACATTGAGTCGAGCCAAGGCATGGCTTCCAGAGCTAGACCCCGCTGATATTGCTCTTGGGTATCCAAGTTTGAAGGAAGATGGCACCGTGTTTAATGATAAGGACTTCACCGCCTGTGTGAAGGATATACGCCCGGTGGCTACTCTTATTGGGAATGACACTGACCTCACCAAGTGTCAGCCGGGTTATGACAAGGAGAATCGGAGAATCCCCATGCCGCATTATGACGATGTCAGCTTGATCCCTCCAACCCGTAAGCACACCTTTGCCCCTGAAGTCGACCCAACCGGTTTAATAGATGATGAAGCTGAGTTTGAGGCCTTGAGTGGCATTGACTGGGCCTCATCATCCTTCCAGGACAAAACAGTCGGCGGAGAGGCGGAGAAGGATAACCCGGAGGCTTCAAGTCAACCCCAAGAGTAGATTGCCAGGCGCCACCTGCTTATGTCGTTGTAGAAAAACAATGCCGCATCATTCAGACTCGGTGAGTCTTGTAACAGAGTAGAAAATACTTTTAGTTTTGCTATGCCTTTGCGCATGCTTATGGCCCTTAATACTTGCATAAGCCGCCGTCACTATGCACTTTGTAGTTTATATGAATCTGTTATGTCCTTTGCAGAAATGTCTTGTATTGCCCTATGATGCTTGCGGCTGCTTTTCCGGCTTATATAAGCCAACCCCCGAGGGTAAGTTTAACTCCTGAAAATTGGCACATAAAATTTCACCTGGTACTTAACAACCTGATGTGACCAATATTAATCCTGGAGGATTGCAATGTATTCCATTGTATTTTCAAGAGGGTCGCAAGATATCCAATGTTGATACTTGTAAAATATGATGAACAAAATTCAAGGGTTTCTGATTCGAATATGATCAGTGAACCGTTCCAAAGGGGTTGAGCTAAGATTCGGATATGATCTGTTAGCCCCCAGTGGTTGTGGCGATGCCGATCAAGTGGGTATCGACAGCTATGTTCTCTTTGGTTCGAATATGACCTATGTTTGAACAGGAAGCCCCCAAGTGACCATAAGAGTTGTTTAATGACGCTGATTCGAATACGATCCACGTCAGACCCAAAGGGGTTAAGCTATGATTCAAATATGACCAAGAAGCCCCCAAGTGGGTTTGGCAGTATGCCGATCAAGTGGGCATCGACAGCTATGTTCTCTTTGGTTCGAATATGACCTATGTTTGAATAGGAAGCCCCCAAGTGATCATAGCTAGATTCAGATATGATCATAAGCCGGACTAAAGGAAAGCCGGATTCAGATATGATCCGCTTCTCCTTGGTTATCTCCACCACCTGACAAAGAAAACACATAAACCTTTTTTGGTAGTGGAAAAAAGGACAGAGGTCCAGCTTTATTGCTTTATGTAATATATATATATAGTATAAGTATATACACATTAGAGCCGATGGCTCAAGTATAATAAGGCCGAAGATGAGCGATATTCCACGGCCGACGGGTCTCCTCCTCCGACTTACGTGAGTCTTTGTGCTCCTGAACATCGATAAGGTAATATGATCCGTTGTTCAGATTCTTGCTGACCACAAAGGGTCCTTCCCAAGGAGGGGATAGCTTGTGCATGTCAGATTGATCCTTGATGAGTCGGAGCACTAAGTCGCCTTCCTGAAAGGTTCTGGACCTAACCCGGCGGCTGTGGTAGTGGCGCAGGTCTTGCTGGTAAATAGCTGAGCGGGCTATTGCCAAGTCTCGCTCTTCATCCAACAGGTCAAGTGCGTCTTGCCGAGCTTTTTCGTTGTCTTCCTCAACATAAGCTGCCACACGGGGTGAATCATGAGGGATGTCACTTGGCAGGACCGCCTCTGCTCCATACACCATAAAGAAAGGCGTGTAACTCGTAGATCTGTTAGGTGTAGTATTGATGCTCCAAAGTACAGAAGGTAACTCCTCCACCCAACAACCCGGCGTCCGCTGCAAGGGGACCAAGAGCCGGGGCTTGATACCCCTCAAGATTTCTTGATTAGCTCGTTCTGCTTGACCATTGGATTGAGGGTGAGCCACAGCTGAAAAGTCAAGCCGGATATGCTCTCGTTGACAGAACTCTTCCATAGCTCCTTTGGAGAGGTTGGTGCCATTATCAGTTATGATGCTGTGTGGAAAACCAAAGCGAAAAATCACCTTTTTCATAAACTGGACCGCCATGGCTGCATCACACTTACTGACTGGCTCCGCCTCCACCCACTTTGTGAACTTGTCAACCGCCACCAAGAGGTGCGTCTTTTTATCCTTAGACCTTCTGAAAGGCCCAGCCATGTCAAGCCCCCAGACTGCAAACGGCCAAGTAATTGGAATCATCCTCAATTCTTGAGCCGGCACATGGGCTCGTCATGCGAATTTCTGACATCCGTCACATTTACTGACCAAGTCTTCTGCATCAGCATGAGCCGTCAGACAATAAAACCCATGACGGAAAGCTTTGGCCACAAGAGATTTTGAGCCGGCGTGATGACCACAATCGCCTTCATGAATATCACGAAGGATCTCCCGACCCTCTGTAGGTGACACGCAACGTTGAAACGCTCCAGTGACGCTGCAATGATGTAACTCGCCATTGACAATTGTCATGGACTTGGACCGCCGGACGATTTGTCTTGCCAAGGTCTCATCTTCAGGCAACTCTCCCCGGGTCATGTAAGACAAATAAGGCACTGTCCAATCCGGGATAACGTGGAGAGCCGCCACCAGCTGCGCCTCCGGGTCTGGTATTGCCAGATCTTCCTCTGTAGGTAACTTAACAGAAGGATTATGCAAAACATCAAGAAAGGTGTTAGGCGGCACCGGCTTACGCTGAGATCCCAGCCGACTTAAGGCATCAGCCGCCTCATTCTTCCTTCGATCAATGTGTTCCACCACATAACCCTTGAAATGTCCAGCCACAGCATCGACTTCACGACGGTAAGCCACCGTAAGGGGATCTTTAGAGTCCCACTTGCCTGACACCTATTGAGCCACAAGGTCTGAGTCTCCCAAGCATCTTACCCGGCTCAAGTTCATCTCTTTGGCCATCCGGAGACCATGGAGTAGGGCCTCGTACTCAGATGCATTGTTAGTACAAGGAAACATAAGCCGGAGCACATAACAAAATTTGTCACCTCGAGGGGAAGTTAACACGACTCCAGCCCCCGAGCCTTCTAACTGTCTGGACCCATCAAAGTGAATAGTCCAATAAGTGTTATCAGGCTTCTCCTCAGGTGCCTGTAGCTCTGTCCAGTCGTTGATGAAATCCACAAAAGCTTGAGACTTAATAGCAGTGCGTGGCACGTACTTCAGACCATGAGGCCCGAGCTCGATGGCCCACTTGGCGCCTCGTCCTGTGGCCTCTCTGTTTTGAATAATGTCTCCCAAGGGGGCAGAACTTACCACAGTGATAGGGTGACCTTGGAAGTATTGCTTCAGCTTCCGGCTTGCCATGAACACCCCGTAAACAAGTTTCTGCCAATGAGGATATCTCTGTTTTGACTCGATGAGTACCTCACTGACATAATAAACCGGCCATTGAACTGGATGTTCCTTACCAGCCTCCTTGCACTCTACCACAATTGCCACACTGACGGCTCATGAATTAGCAGCCACATATAACAGCAAAGGCTCTTTGTCAATGGGAGCTACAAGAACTGGCGGCTCAGATAACTGCCTCTTCAAATCCTCAAAAGCAGCATCAGCAGCATTACTCCAGACAAAGGTGTCTGCCTTCTTCATCAGTTGGTACAGCGGTAGGGCCTTCTCACCTAACCGGCTTATGAACCGGCTTAAAGCGGCAACACGACCCGCCAGTCGCTGAACATCATTGATGCATGCCGGTTTAGCCAAAGAAGTGATTGCCTTAATCTTCTCCGGATTAGCCTCGATGCCCCTGTTTGAGACCAAGAATCCCAAAAGCTTGCCTGCAGGCACACCAAATACACACTTCTCTGGGTTAAGCATCATTTTGTAAACCCGGAGATTGTCAAAGGTTTCTATGAGATCAGATATCAAGGTTTCCGCCTCTCTGGATTTCACCACTATGTCATCCACATACGCATGAACATTGCACCCAATCTGATTGTGGAGACAATTCTGTACACACTGTTGATAAGTCGCCTGGGCACTCTTGAGCCCAAAAGGCATAGACACATAGCAAAAGGCTCCAAACGGAGTGATGAAAGCCGTCTTCTCCTGGTCCTTAACTGCCATCTTGATCTGATGATAACCAGAGTAAGCATCCAAAAAGCTCAAACGCGCACAACCCGCCGTAGCATCAATGATTTGATCAATATGGGGGAGAGCGAAAGGATCAGCCGAAGAAGCCTTATTTAAGTCCGTGTAATCCACACACATCCGCCAGGTGCCATTTTTCTTGAGCACGAGCACTGGGTTAGCCAACCACTCCGGGTGAAAAACTTCGACAATGAACCCAGCCGCCAAGAGCCGGGCGACCTCTTCTCCTATAGCTTTTCGTCGCTCTTCATTGAATCGCCGCAGAAACTGCCTGACCGGCTTATACTTCGGATCAATATTAAGAGTGTGCTCAGCGAGTCCTCTCGGTACACCCGGCATGTCAGAAGGCTTCCATGCAAAGATGTCCCGGTTCTCACGGATGAACTCGATGAGCGCGCTTTCCTATTTAGGATCCAAGTTGGCACTGATGCTGAATTGCTTAGATGAATTGCCCGGAGTAAAATCAACAAGCTTAGTCTCTGAGGCCGATTTAAACTTCATGGCCGGGTCATGCTCCGTAGTTGGCTTCTTGAGGGAGGTCATATCCGCCGGGTCAACATTATCTTGATAAAATTTGAGCTCCTCTGCTGCACAGACATACTCGGCATAAGTCGCATCGCCTTCTTCGCATTCCAGGGCCACCTTTCGGCTTCCATGCACAGTGATGGTACCCTTGTAACCCGGCATATTGAGCTATAAATAAACATAACACGGCCGTGCCATGAAGTTCGCATAAGCCGGCCGCCCGAACAAAGCGTGATATGGACTCTTGATTTTTACCACTTCAAAAGTTAACTTTTCCACCCTAGAATCATGCTCGTCTCCAAAGGCCACCTCTAGCTCAATCTTACCCACAGGATACGCCAACTTACCAAGCACCACTCCATGGAAGATGGTGTTCGAAGTCTTTAAATTCTTGTCAGTTAAGCCCATGCGCCGAAAGGTCTCGTAATAGAGGATGTTGATGCTGCTACCTCCATCCATGAGCACCTTAGTAAATTTATAACCACCAACCTGCGGTGCCACTATCAGGGTCAGTTGACCTGGATTATCAACCCGGGGAGGGTGATCCTCCCTGCTCTAGACGATAGGCTGTTCCGACCACCTCAAGAAACGAGGGACTGCCGGCTCAACAGAATTCATCGCCCTCCTATGAACTTTCTGATCACATTTACACAAACTTGTGGTGAACACATGATACTGCCCATTGTTTAGCTGTTTTGGATGGCTCTGATAACCCGACTGATGCTGCTGCTGACCTCCTTGACCAGACTGTTGTTGATTATAACCACCCTGGCTTCCCTAGAAACCGGATCCTGAACCGCCGCCCGGGCCATGAAATCCGCCAGCTCCTGAGCCGCCGCCTGGGACTTGATTGCCATCAAACGTATTAGAATTCTTGAAAGCCTTCATGATTGCGCAATCCTTCCATAAATGAGTCGCTGGTCGTTCCCGGGTGCCGTGTTTCGGGCAGGGCTCATTGAGTAGTTGCTCAAGAGACGGACCTGACCCGCCAAACCGAGGGGGTGGCTTTCCTTTGCGCTTCTGATTGTTACCCTGTGCATTGGCCACAAATTCCGGGTTACTGTCCGCCTTACGCTTATTGCCTCCTTGACTCGCCGGGTTATACTGCTGACCCTTTCCATTACCGTTCTTCTTTCCCTTCCCTGTCTTTTCCTCATCAGACGCGGGATCTTTGGTACTATCAAAATCGGCATACTTGACTAGAGCCGCCATTAGCGTCCCCATATCGTTGCAATCACGCTTAAGGCGCCCCAGTTTCTGTCTCAGAGGCTCAAAGCGGCAATTCTTCTCCAGCATGAGAACTGCTGAGCCGGCATCCATCTTGTCAGACAAATGTATTATATCTTTGACCCGGCTCACCCAATGAGTCGTAGATTCACCTTCCTCCTGCTTACAATTTGTCAGGTCCACAATTGACATAGACTGCTTGCAAGTGTCCTTGAAGTTCTGGATGAAACGGGCCTTTAGCTCCGCCCATGAACTAATGGAATTGGGTGGCAAACCCTTTAACCAAGAACGAGCCGTTCCGTCCAACATCATGGTGAAGTATTTAGCCATCGCTTCATCACTAACCTCTAGCAGCTCCATGGCCATCTCGTAACTTTCAATCCACGCCCTAGGCTGTAAATCGGCCATATAATTCGGCACCTTTCAAGGTCCCTTGAAATCCTTGGGCAGACATACATTACGTAGAGCCGGTACCAGACAAGGAACTCCTCCGGTTCTAGTAGCAACACCCGCCTCAACGGAAGTCGTCGGGTAAGCCGGTGAGTCCTGTTGGGCTGCTAGCTGAGCCGCTAGCTGAGCCGCCCGCTCGTCCTCCTGACGTATCCGATCCTGAACCGGGTTATACCCGGCGGGCTGGTTCCGACGCTGAGCGCTACTTGACAAGGCATCTGACTCCATGTATCTACTGTAACTCGGGCTCCGGTTTTGATGAGGCGGAGCTAACCAGGGCGAGGAGTTGAGTGAATCCTGTCCCGGCTGTAGGAGTAGGTCTCTTGCTGAGCCAGAGCTGTTTGGATAAGTTCCCTGATCCTCCGGGTTTCCACCGCTGCCGGATCATCACCATCTACTGGGAGAGCCGCCAAACGTGCTGATGCTGCGATTAAGTTCTCCATGGGGTTGGAGAAGTGACCCTGTGGTATTGGTACGTAATGGGGCGGTGCCATATTGCCGTGAAGAGGCGCCGTCACCGGAGGCTGGACTAGGCCTCCCGCTCTGGATGTCATAAACTGATTTGCACCTGGCGGGTTACTTGGGCCGGCCCCAGGTGTAGCAAAGAGATTCCGAGGATCATAAATCTGAGGTAAACGGGACTGAGTTTTCTGATGTCTCCTCCTCATTACCTCATTAGATGCGTTCAAGCTCAACGTGAGCTGAAAGGCCTCTGCCTGAAGTTGTTGCGCCCGTATGTCCAAAGTCGCCCGCTCTGTGGCTAATCTAGTATCTTCAACTGCTAAGGTTTCCTTGGCCCGGGCGATCTCATCGTGAACCTGTGCCACCTCTGCCTCATGCTCAGATTGGTTCGCAGGGACAACTATAGCAGTTAACAAGGCCGTAAGTTTATCCATGAGATCCATCAGCACCTGAGCCGGTGAGCGCACAGGGCCTCCTACCCCGGCTGCTCCTAACCCGGACATTATCGCTGCTGAGGCCGTAGAATTTTGGCCGGGCTGAGTACCAGCCATGAAGACTCCTGCCTAGTTTGGCGACTCTGAGGGGTCCGGAATAGTGCTGCCATCGGAACAGCCCCCAAGCACACCATCTTGAACTTGATACAACAAATCTGTTGAGCCGGCGGATGAATCACCGTCAGAGAGGACGGCCGGCTCACCATCACCTTCAGATCCTTCAGAAAGTTCACCTCCGTGGATGCAACCCACAAAGGCACGCTTCACGACGGGTTGAGCTCGGGCGGGTTTCGCACACTGAGCCGTCTCGACGAGGTCGGTGCAGCTGTCCGGCTCAGGGCCTGGCTCACCAATCCGGCCGATGAAGATGTGAATTCCGCCAAAGGGGACCCAGTACCCGTACTCAATTGAGCCGGCGTCGGGGCCCCAACCTTCGTCGTCGATGTAGATCTTGTCACGACGACTCTTGGTCATCCGGCCAACTGCGTATCCCTTGAGCCCTTCGAAGCCGCCCTTCAAGAACTCAAATCCACCGTGCGCTGGCCCCACGGTGGGTGCCAACTGTCATGGAATTGTCACGGCAGATGTCCTCTTGCAAGGACTTAGTCTTGGAGCCATCGCAACTAGGAATCTTAAAGGGGTTAATCAGGACAAAGGACACGAGAGGTTTATACTAGTTCAGCCCCTTACGGTGAAGGAAGGCCTACATCTAGTTAGGTTGGTATTGCTTGAGGTTTCGATGACCAGGGAGCGAGATACGCTATGCCCGGTTCTCGATCGGTTGTTTCTTCCCCTAAGCCGCTGGCGGGTCGTCCCCTTATATACACAGGTTGACGCCCTTCGGCCTACAGAGTCCCGTCCGGCTCATAAACAGTGTCCGGCTCGGCGACTAGTTACTTCTACCTTACAGTACAAGTCATGCCATCATGGCGGTTTATCTTTACGAGCTTCAAGTCGCCTGTGGGCCTTTAGACCCTTTAGTGAACTGCCATCTTCATGCCTTGGTCTTGGGCTTCTGATGAGCTTCTCTTTGCGTAACCCGGCCCCTCCTGGGCGGCTTACACAAATAGTTATATCCCCAACAAGACTATTGAATTCAAATGGAATTTATTGGATAGAATTAAATGCAACTCTAAAGATTGGGACCTCGACGAAGGTAAGGAGTCAGGTATGACACCTAAGTTTGATTGTGTTAAATCTTTTATGGACACCGATACTTTCCGTAAGTTTAGCACTAAATATGGACTTGACTCTGAGATAGTAGCTTCTTTCTGTGAATCTTTTGCTACTTATGTTGATCTCCCTAAGGAGAAGTGGTTTAAATATCATCCTCTCATAGAAGTAAAAGTAGCTGCACCTATTAAAGTTGAAGAAAAGACTGTCACTTATAATGATCCTATTGTTCCTACTTCTTATATTGAGAAACCACCTTTCCCTGTTAGAATAAAGGATCATACTAAAGCTTCAACTGTTGTTCGTAAAAGTAATATTAGAACTTATACACCTCCTGAGCAATTTAAAGTAGAACCTAACACTGCTATTGTTAAAGATCTCTTGTCTGATAATATTGATGGGCATGTTATTCAGTTTGAAGGTGAAACTGCTAGAATTGCTAAACCTTGTGATAAGGATAAACATAGACCTGTGGTAGGCGTGCCTGTTATTTCTGTTAAAATAGGAGATCATTGTTATCATGGCTTATGTGATATGGGTGCTAGTGCTAGTGTTATACCTCATGACTTATACAAAGAAATTAAGAATGAAATTGCACCTGTTGAGTTAGAAGATATTGATGTTACTATTAGACTTGCTAATAGAGATACTATTGCACCAATTGGAATTGTTAGAGATGTTGAAGTCTTGTGTGGGAAAACTAAATATCCTGCTGATTTTCTTGTTCTTACTTCTCCGCAAGATAGCTTTTGTCCAATTATATTTGGTAGACCCTTCTTAAATACTGTCAATGCTACCATAGACTGCACTAAGAATATTGTTACTGTTGGCTTGGATGATATGGTTCATGAGTTTAATTTCTCTAAATTTAGTAAACAACATCGTGAGGAAGAATTACCTAGTAAGGATGAAATTATTGGTCTTGCTTCTATTGCCGTACCTCCTAGTGATCCTTTAGAACACTATTTGCTAGACCATGAAAATGATATGTTCATGAATGAAAGAAGGGAAATATATGAAGTATTCTTTAAACAGGAACCTATTCTGCATCACAATTTTCCTGTTGAAATTTTAGGAGATCCCCCTCCACCCAAGGGTGATCCCGTGTTTGAGCTTAAATCTTTGCCTGATAATCTTAAATATGCTTACCTTGATGAAAAGAAGATATATCCTGTTATTATTAGTGCTAACCTTTCAGAGCATGAAGAAGAAAGATTATTGAAAACTCTAAAGAAGCATCGTGCTGCTATTGGATATACTCTTGATGATCTTAAGGGCATTAGTCCCACTCTATGTCAGCATAAAATAAATTTGGAAGCAGATGCCAAACCAGTTCATGATCCTCAACGCCGTCTGAATCCTAAAATGAAAGAAGTGGTAAGAAAAGAAATACTAAAGCTTCTGGAGGCAGGTATAATCTATCCCGTTGCTGATAGTGAGTGGGTAAGTCCTGTCCATTGTGTCCCTAAGAAGGGAGGTATTACTGTTGTTCCTAATGATAAAGATGAATTGATTCCACAAAGAATTATCACATGTTATAGGATGGTAATTGATTTCTGCTAATTAAATAAAGCTACTAAGAAAGATCATTACCATTTACCTTTTATTGATCAAATGCTAGAAAGATTATGCAAACATACACACTATTGCTTTCTAGATGGTTATTCTAGTTTCTCTCAAATACCTGCGTCGGCTAGAGATCAATCAAAGACTACTTTTACATGCCCTTTTGGTACTTTTGCTTATAGACGTATGCCTTTTGGTTTATGTAATGCACCTGCTACCTTTCAAAGATGCATGATGGCTATATTCTCTAACTTTTGTGAAAAGATTTGTGAGGTTTTCATGGACGACTTTTCCGTCTATGGTTCCTCTTTTGATGATTGCTTGAGAAATCTTGATCGAGTTTTGCAGAGATGTGAAGAAACTAATCTTGTCTTGAATTGGGAAAAGTGCCACTTTATGGTTAATGAAGGTATTGTCTTGGGGCACAAAGTTTCTGAAAGAGGTATTGAAGTTGATAAAGCCAAGGTTGATGCTATTGAAAAGATGCCATGTCCCAAGGACATCAAAGGTATAAGAAGTTTCCTTGGTCACGCTGGATTTTATAGGAGTTTCATTAAGGACTTCTCAAAAACTTCTCGGCTTCTGACTAATTTATTGCAAAAAGATATATCATTTGTCTTTGATGATGATTGTGTAGAAGCATTTGAAATACTTAAGAAAGCATTAGTCTCTGCACCTGTTGTTCAGCCACCTGATTGGAACCTACCCTTTGAAATTATGTGTGATGCTAGTGATTATGTTGTAGGTGCTGTTCTAGGGCAAAGAGTTGATAAGAAATTAAATGTTATTCATTATGCTAATAAGACTCTAGACAACGCTCAAAGAAATTATGCTACTACTGAAAAAGAACTCTTAGCAGTTGTATTTGCTTGTGATAAGTTCAGATCTTATATTGTTGATTCTAAAGTAACTATTCAAACTGATCATGCTGCTATTAAATATCTTATGGAAAAGAAAGATGCTATACCTAGACTTATTAGATGGGTTCTCTTGCTACAAGAATTTGATTTGCATATTGTTGATAGAAAGGGAGCTGAGAACCCCGTTGCAGACAACCTGTCTAGGTTAGAAAATATTCTTGATGACCCACTACCTATTAATGATAGCTTTCCTGATGAACAATTAAATGTTATAATTACTTCTCGTAGTACTCCATGGTATGCTGATTATGCTAATTATATTGTTGCTAAATTTATACCACCTAGCTTCACATACCAACAAAAGAAAAAGTTCTTCTATGATTTAAGACATTACTTTTGGGATGACCCACATTTTTATAAAGAAGGAGTAGATGGTGTTATTAGACGTTGTGTACCTGAGCATGAACAGGAACAGATCCTACACAAGTGTCACTCCGAGTCTTATGGAGGACACCATGCTGGAGATAGAACTGCACATAAGGTATTGCAATCTGGTTTCTATTGGCCTACTCTCTTCAAGGATGCCCGTAAGTTTGTCTTGTCTTGTGATGAATGTCAAAGAATTGGTAATATTAGTAGACGTCAAGAAATGCCTATGAATTATTCACTTGTTATTGAACTGTTTGATCTTTGGGGCTTTGATTATATGGGACCTTTTCCTGCCTCTAATGGATACACACATATTCTAGTTGCTGTTGATTACGTTACTAAGTGGGTAGAAGCTATTCCAACTAGTAGTGATGATCATAACACTTCTATTAAAATGCTTAAAGAAGTTATTTTCCCGAGGTTTGGAGTCCCTAGATATTTAATGATTGATGGTGGTTCACACTTTATTCATGGTGCTTTCTGTAAAATGCTTGCTAAATATGATGTTAATCATAGAATTGCATCTCCTTACCACCCACAGTCTAGTGGTCAAGTAGAGTTGAGCAATAGAGAGCTCAAATTAATTTTGCAAAAGAATGTTAATAGGTCTAGAAAGAATTGGTCTAAGAAACTTGATGATGCATTATGGGCTTATAGAACTGCATACAAAAATCCTATGGGTATGTCTCCGTATAAAATGGTTTATGGAAAAACATGTCACTTACCTCTCGAACTAGAACATAAGGCATATTGGGCTATTAAAGAGCTTAACTATGATTTTAAACTTGCCGGTGAGAAGAGGTTATTTGATATTAGCTCACTTGATGAATGGAGAACCCAAGCTTATGAGAATGCCAAGTTGTTTAAAGAAAAAGTTAAAAGATGGCATGACAAAAGGATACAAAAGCGTGAGTTTAATGTAGGTGATTATGTATTGCTATACAACTCTCGTTTAAGATTTTTTGCAGGAAAACTTCTCTCTAAATGGGAAGGCCCCTATGTTATCGAAGAGGTCTATCGTTCCGGTGCCATAAAAATCAACAACTTCGAGGGCAAAATCCGAAGGTGGTAAACGGTCAAAGAATCAAACATTATATCTCAGGTAATCCCATAAATGTTGAAACCAATATTATTGAAATCGTAACCCCGGAGGAATACATAAGGGACACTTTCCGGAATGTTTCAGACTCCGAAAAGGAATAGGTATGTGGTACGGTAAGTAAACCGACTCCAAAACAATTTTTAAGGCAATATTTCTCTGTTTTGGAATATTTAGAAAAATAGAAAAAATAGTAGCAGTCCGGGAAGGACACGAGGGCCCCATGAGGGTGGTGGGCGCGCCCTACCCCCCTGGGCGCGCCCCCTACCCCGTGAGCACCTCGTGTGCCTTCCGGACTCCGTTTTCTTGCACGTTACACATTTTGGTCGGTAAAAATTCATTATATATTCTCCCGAAGGTTTTGACTCCCGTATCACGCAAACCTCCTATGTTTTCGTTTCGAGCTATTTTCTATCAGGGTTTTCCAGGCTAGGCATCATGTCGTCTCCCTCCTCCAATAATGGTGACAATGATGCTTGGCTAATGAAGATAGATCTGAAGAGGGAAGAACCCACGAAGGTCAACAAGGATGAAAGGATCAAGAAGGCCACGGAGGATCAAGCTCCAGCAGCAGAAGACACCCTTCAAATTGATCATAACCTTCTTACCCCAACTGAGATTGAAGCTTTCAAGATGATTGAGTTAGCTCGTGTTCAAAACAAGTATCTCACACAAGAAAATATTTTGTTGAAGGAGCATATTGTTACACTCAAGGGCATTATTCGCAAGCTGGAGGACCTCTTACGCTCGATGTGCGATTATCCGTCACCTCCACCTTCTTCACCAACCAAGGAGATATAATCACATAGGTATGGGCACCCCCCTTGGCAACTGCCAAGCTTGGGGGAGGCCCCCTGGTATCGTATCACAATCACAACTCCTATCTTTACCGTTTTTTTAGTTCGATCCTATTAGTAGTAACTTGATCTAGTATAATAAAGTTTATGGCATGATCTAATTTTGAGTTTTGCTTTATGATCTCTCTCTGTAATCGAGTCCGTGAGCTATATATAATAAAGATTAGTGTTGAGTCAAGGGCTTGATTATTTTGCCATGATCTTGGGTGAATAAAAGAAAGAGAAAAAAGAATAAAAAGAAACAAAAAGTTCATATTGATCTTATTGAGAGTAATGACTTCACATAGAAAGAGTATGATGATTAAAAGTTGTTGGGAGTTGGCAGACATAGCTTTGGTCATTGTTGCAATTAATAGGAAGTAATAAGGAAATAGAGGTTTTCACATATAGATATATTATCATTGACATCTTTTATGATTGGGAGCACTCATTAAAATATGACATGCTAAAGAGTTGATGTTGGACAAGGAAGACAACGTAATGAGTTATGTATTTCTTATATCTAAGATAAAGTATGTTGTCATGGATCCTCTAACTTGTTGAGCTTGCCTTTCCCCCTCATGCTAGCCAAATTCTCAGCACCAAGTAGAAATACTACTTTTGCTTCCAAATACCCTTAAACTAGTTTTGCCATGAGAGTCCACCATATCTACCTATGGATTGAGTAAGATCCTTCAAGTAAGTTGTCATCGGTGCAAAGCAATAAAAATTGCTCTAAATATGTATGATTGATTGGTGTGGGAGAAATAAGCTTTATACGACCTTGTGATGTGGAAGTAATAAAAGCGACGGACTGCATAATAAAGGTTCATATCACAAGGGGCAATATAAAGTGACGTTCTTTCACATTGAGATTTTATATATCCAACCATAAAAGCGCATGGCAACCTCTGCTTCCCTCTGCGAAGGGCCTATCCTTTATTATTATCTTCTACCCTATGCAAGAGTCATGGTGATCTTCACCTTTTCTTTTTCATTTTATCCTTTGGCAAGCTCAGCATGTTGGAAATAACATGATATATATATCTAATTGGATGTAGGGGAGCATGAACCATTATTGTTGACATTACCCTTGAGGTAAAAGGTTGTGGGGCAAAACTATAAGCCCCTATCTTTCTCGGTATCCGATTAAAACTCCGTGACCACAAGTATCGCGTGAGTGTTAGCAATTATGGAGGACTAAATGATAGTTGAGTATGTGGACTTGCTTTTTAGCTCTGACATAGACTCTTTCCGATGTTATGATAAATTGCAATTGCTTCAATGACTGAGATTATAGTTTGTTGGAGCCCAATAAGGTTTATGATTTATACTTTTGCATTGTGAATAAATCATCACTTGAACATAAGTAATCATATGACAAAATCTATATATGTTGCTGTTATGAGAATAATCATGATGCCTTCATGTCCATATTTTATTTTTATCGAAACCTCTACCTCTAAACATGAGGACATATTTATTGTTATCGGCTTTTCGCTTGAGGACAAGCGAGGTCTAAGCTTGGGGGAGTTGATACGTCCATTTTGCATCATGCTTTTATATCGATATTTATCGCATTATGGACTGTTATTTCACTTTATGTCACAATACTTATGGCTATTCTCTCTTATTTTACAAGGTTTACATAAGAAGGGAGAATGCCGGCAGCTAGAATTCTGGTCTAGAAAAGGAGCAAATATTAGAGACCTATTCTGCGCAACTCCAAAAGTCTTGAAACTCCACGGAACGTCTTAAAAGAAATAAATAAAAATCCACACCAAAGATGAAGGCCAGGGGGCCCACACCCTGCTCACGAGGGTGGGGGCGCCCCCCCAGGGCGCGCCCCCCTACCTCGTGGGCCCCCTGGTGGCTCTCCGACGCCCATCTTCTCCTATATGAGGTATTTCGATGAGAAAAAAATAGGGAGGAACTTTTCGGGATGAGACTCCGCCGCCACGAGGCGGAACCTTGGCGGATCCAATCTAGAGCTCCGGCAGAGCTGTTCTGCCGGGGATACTTCCCTCCCGGAGGGGAAATCATCACCATCGTCATCACCAACGCTCCTCTCATCGGGAGAGGGCAATCTTCATCAACATCTTCACCAGCACCATCTCATCTCCAAACCCTAGTTCATCTCTTGTATCCAATTCTTGTCTCAAAGTCCGGGATTGGTGCTAGTAGGTTGCTAGTAGTGTTGATTACTCCTTATAGTTGATGCTAGTTGGTTTAATTGGTGGAAGATCATATGTTCATATCCTATATGCATATTATTACCCCTCTGATTATGAACATGAATATGCTTTGTGAGTAATTACGTTCGTTCCTGGGGACAAGGGAGAAGTCTTGCTATGAGTAGTCATGTGAATTTGGTATTCGTTTGATATTTTGATAAGATGTATGTTGTCTAGCCTCTAGTGGTGTTATGTGAACGTCGACTACATAACACTTCACCATTATTTGGGCCTAGAGGAAGGCATTGGGAAGTAATAAGTAGATGATGGGTTGCTAGAGTGACAGAAGCTTAAACCCTAGTTTACGCGTTGCTTCGTAAGGGGCTGATTTGGATCCATATGTTTCATGCTACGGTTAGGTTTACCTTAATACTTTTGTTGTAGTTGCGGATGCTTGCAATAGAGGTTAATCATAAGTGGGATGCTTGTTCAAGTAAGAATAGCGCCCAAGCACCGGTCCACCCACATATCAAATTATCAAAGTATCGAACGCGAATCATATGAACGTGATGAAAACTAGCTTGACGATAATTCCCATGTGTCCTCGGGAGCGCTTTCCTTTATATAAGAGTTTGTCTAGGCTTTTACTTTGCTACAAAAAGGATTGGTCCATCTTTCTGCACCCTATTTACTTCTATTACTTGTTACCCGTTACAAATTACCTTATCACAAAACTACCTCTTACCGATAATTTCAGTGTTTGCAGAGAATACCTTACTGAAAACTGCTTATCATTTCCTTCTGCTCCTCGTTGGGTTCGACACTCTTACTTATCGAAAGGACTATGATAGATCCCCTATACTTGTGGGTCATCAGCAGCCTATTCGGCCCTCAGCTCTTCGACCGCCTTTAGAGCGGCCGCATCACTATTCCTGGCTTGTTCCTTGGCTCGGGCAAGTTCCGCCTGAAGGGTCTCCACGGCAGCAGCTCCATCTGTAGTCACAACATATTAAAGATACTGGCATCATGCTCCTCTTACTATGTGTTGATCACTGGAGAAATCACATAACATGTGCCTCGTCGAGCCGCTTGTTGACAAACACGATGTCGGCATCTGCCGCATCAAATTGCCGCTTCAGCTCGGCAAACTCACCAGTCCGGCTAGCCACCTGACCTTCGGCCACCTGCACATGAAGGCGGCCTGATTATTACCTGGGACTATGATCCTCTGTTTGCCGCTGTTCTCGACGGCAACCAGAGTCTTAGGGGCTACTATCTTTTTGCATAGGACACACCTAACGTGTGCGGTACTATCAAAAACATACACTATTTCACGTACCTCAAAGCCTTTCAGCAGACTCATAAAATCTTCATGCAACCCGCTTTCGGCGGATGAAATCCTCTCAATCACCGTACCCATTAGCGTACGATGCGCTTCTGATATGGCCGCTTTCTCCAGAAGATCCTTCGGTGCGTCCGATCGCACACCGGGCGGTTTTGGACTCTTTCTGTTGCTCTCTTTAGGAGCCGAATACCGAGGACTTCGGGTGGCCAAAGGATTACCCTCTGGCCTTGGCGGATCAAGATAAACCCTCCGCGACGACACTTCAGGGTTGCCCGCCTCCTGAGGCGGGGTGGCATGGGGAGGTGTTTCGCTCTCCATCATCTCCGGAAGAAGATCCCCCAAAGACGAACTCTGTCGAGAAGGGCTACGATCCGAACTACAAGATAGATCATGGTGATGCACAGCAACGGGAGGGGAGAGTATCGTCTACGTACACTCATAGACCGTAAGAGGAAGCGTTATGAGAACGCGGTTGATGTAGTCGTACGTCTTCACGATCCGACCGATCCAAGTACCGAACGCACAACACCTCCGAGTTCAGCACACGTTCATCTCGATGACGTCCCACGAACTCTGATCCAGCAGAGCTTCATGGGAGAGTTCCATCAGCACGACGGCGTGATGACGGTGATGATGTTGCTACCGACGCAGGGCTTCGCCTAAGCACCGCTACGATATGATCGAGGTGGATTATGATGGAGGGGGACACCGCACACGGCTTGGAACAATCAACTTGTGTCTCCTAGGGTGCCCCCTGCCCCCCTATATAAAGGAGCAAGGGGGGAGGCCGGCCGGCCCTTGCAGGGCGCGCTAGGAGGAGGAGTCCTTCTCCTAGTAGGAGTAGGACTTCCCTTTCCTACTCCTACTAGGAGGGGGAAAGGAAGGAGGAGAGGGAGAAGGAAGGAGAGGGAGGAAAGGAGGAAAGGGGGGCCGGCCCCCTAGTCCAATTCGGTTTCGGCTAGGGGGCCGTGCGCCCTGCCTTGTCCTGCCTCCTCTCTTCCACCACTTGGCCCATGAGGCCCAATACTTCTTCCTCCGTATTCCCGTAACTCCCCGGTACTCCGAAAAATACTCGAATCACTCAGAACCTTTCCGATGTCCGAATATAGTCGTCCAATATATCGATCTTTACGTCTCGACCATTTAGAGACTCCTCGTCATGTCCCCGATCTCATCCGGGACTCCGAACTACCTTCGGTACATCAAATCATATAAACTCATAATACCGATCGTCACCGAATGTTAAGCGTGCGGACCCTACGGGTTCGAGAACTATGTAGACATGACCGAGACACGTCTCCGGTCAATAACCAATAGCGGAACCTGGATGTTCATATTGGCGCCTACATATTCTACGACGATCTTTATCGGTGAAACCGCATAACAACATACGTTGTTCCCTTTGTCATCGGTATGTTACTTGCCCGAGATTCGATCGTCGGTATCTCAATACCTAGCTCAATCTCGTTACTGGCAAGTCTCTTTACTCGTTCCGTAATGCATCATCCCACAACTAACTCATTAGTTGCTTTGCTTGCAAGGCTTATAGTGATGTGCATTACCGAGAGGGCAAGAGATACCTCTCCGACAATCGGAGTGACAAATCCTAATCTCGATCTATGCCAACTCAACAAGTACCATCGGAGACACATGTAGAGCACCTTTATAATCACCCAGTTATGTTGTGACGTTTGGTAGCACACAAAGTGTTCCTCCGGTAATCGGGAGTTGCATAATCTCATAGTCATAGGAACATGTATTAGTCATGAAGAAAGCAATAGCAGTAAACTAAAACGATCAAGTGCTAAGCTAACGGAATGGGTCAAGTCAATCACATCATTCTCTAATGATGTGATCCCGTTAATCAAATGATAACTCATGTCTATGGTTAGGAAACATAACCATCATTGATTTAACGAGCTAGTCAAGTAGAGGCAAACTAGTGACACTCTGTTTGTCTATATATTCACACATGTACTAAGTTTCCGGTTAATACAATTCTAGCATGAATAATAAACATTTATCATGATATAAGGAAATATAAATAACAACTTTATTATTGCATCTATGGCATATTTCCTTCAATTTGGGCCTAAGGGAATGCATTGTGGAGTAGTTATTAGATGATGGGTTGCGAGAGTGACAGAAGCTTAAACCCTAGTTTATGCGCTATTCCATAAGGGACCGATTGGATCCAAAAGTTTAATGCTATGGTTAGAAATTATTCTTAATACTTTTCTCATAGTTGCGGATGCTTGCAAGGGGGTTAATCATAAGTAGGAGGTTTGTTAAAGTAAGAACAACACCTAAGCACCGGTCCACCCACATATCAAATTATCAAAGTAGCAAACACAAATCAAACCAACATGGTGAAAGTGACTAGATTAAATTCACGTGTACCCTCAAGAATGCTCTGCTTATCATAAGAGACCGTTTTGGCCTGTCCTTTGCCTCAAAAGGATTGGGCTACCTTGCTGCACTTTTGTTACTATTACCGTTACTTGCTCGTTACAAATTATCTTGCTATCAAACTACTCGTTACTTATAATTTCAGTGCTTGCAGAGAATACCTTGCTGAAAGCCACTTGCCATTTCCTTCTGCTCCTTGTTGGGTTCGACATTCTTACTTATCGAAAGGACTATGATTGATCCCATATACTTGTGGGTCATCAGGAAGCAGGGATTTGTAGAGGTGCCAGAGCTCGAGCTTTAAAATAGAGATGAATATAATTTTGAGTGGCATGCTTTCATTGTCAATATAACAACCAAGAGATCTCACTATCTTCCATGCTAGATACATTATAGGCGGTTCCCAAACAGAATGGTAAAGTTTTTACTCCCCCTCCACCAACAAGCACACTCCACGGCTGGTCCGAAACAACAGGTACCGTCCATACCAACAACAGTCCTGGGGGAGCTTTGTTTGAAGTTATATTTTGATTTGATTTCAAGCATGGAACTGGGCATCCCAATTACCAGCCACTTTCTCGTGAATGACAAGTGAATAAGCACTCATCATGAGAATAACCCACCTAGCATGGAAGATATTGACAGCCCCCAGTCACTACATGAGCAATTCGGGCATACAAAACAGCTTATCATTTGAAGATTTAGAGTTTGGCACATGCAAATTTACTTGGAACGGGAGGTAAATAACGCATATTGGTAGGTATGGTGGACTCATATGGAACAACTTTGGGTTTATGGAAGTGGATGCACAAGCAGCATTCCCGCTTACTACAAGTGAAGGCTAGCAAAAGATTGAGGAGTGACTAACTAGAGAGCGACAATGGTCATAAACATGCATTGAGATTAACTAACATTGATTGCAAGCATGAGTAGGATATAAATCACCATGAACATAAATATCATGGAGGCTATGTTCTTTTTGTTTCAACTACATGAGTGAACATGTGCCAAGTCAAGCCACTTAAATCATTCAAAGGAGGATACCATCCTATCATACTACATCACAACCATTTTAAAAGCATGTTGGCACGCAAGGTAAACCATTATAAACTCCTAGCTAATTAAGCATGGCATGAGTAACTATAATCTCTAATTGTCACTGCAAACATATTTCATTCATAATGGGTTGAATCAAGAACGATGAACTAATCATATTTACAAAAAAAATAGGACGAGTTCATACCAGCTTTCCTCCATCTCAATCATTTCATCATATATCGTTATTATTGCCTTTCACTTGCACGATCGAACGGTGTGAATAATAATAATAGTGAGCGTGCATTGGACTAAGCTGGAGTCTACAAACATTTATTCAAAGGAGAAGACAAGGTAATATGGGCTCTTTGTTAGATCAATAATAATGCGTATGAGAGCCACTCAACATTTTCATCGTGGTCTTCTCCTTATGACCCAAAGAAAGGAAAATGAATTTCAAATAAACACACTGAAATATTTTTGGAGTTTTTGTTTTTCTGAAGAAAGTAAAACAAGAACGAGAAAAACTATTTACACGGGAAAGCTCCCAACAAGCAAAAGAAGAACGAGAAATATTTGGGTTTTCTTTTAATACTAGTACTAAATAAACTAAAAAGAAAAGCTGAAAAGAAGCTACAACTATTTATTTTTATTTTCTCAAAGTTTTTCAACCACATAAGAAGAAAGCGAGAAAAAAATAAACTAACATGGATGATACAATGAAAAAGTATGAACACCGACAACTGAAATGAGTGTGTGAGCATAAATGTAATGTCGGTGAGAAATACGTACTCCCCCAAGCTTAGGCTTTTGGCCTATGTTGATCTATGGCCATGGCTGGCCTGGCGGGTATCCAAAGTTGTAGTCGGGGTTGTATTGGGATGCGGCAGCTACTGCCTGAAGGGCTGCAGCGTGGAGGCGAGCGGCCTCCACCCCTCTCTCATACTCGTTTGTCTCCTCTCTGGTTATAAAGTATCTTTGTTTTACCTGAAAGTTAAAGAAGGCAGGAGCAGGAAGGGTAATATGGACAGCACGCTGCCTGTCAAAGATCAGTCGGTGCAGGAGGGATTGTTCGTTCCTCTCAAGAAACTGGTAGTGCACCATAGCATTATAATCAAGAAACGCGTGTGGTAACTCAATGTCATTCTCCCTTATGGGTACCCCAATATAATTAGCTAGATGGGTCGCATAAATCCCACAAAAGAAATCTCCATCCTTGGCATTAAGTTGTAACCTCGTCGCAATAATAGCCCCCAAGTTATATCGTTTATCACCCATTACCGCACACTTGAGGACACTAAGATCTGATGCGCAAAGGTGGATATGATCATGTTTACCATTAATGCATCTACCTATGAAGGGAGCAAAATAATGCATGGCAGGAAAGTGAATGCTCCCTATGGTGGCTTGTGTAATATTTCTAGTTTCTCCCATAGTGATGCTAGTAAGGAAATCATTATATTCAGTTTTGCGAGGCTCGCTAAGAATGCCCTGATGTGGGATTTTGCATGCATCGTTAGAACTTTCTAGGTCCATGGTATATGATTTATCACAGAGATCAAACAAAACAGAATGCGTGCTATGCTTGGATGTAAATTCAAACCTCCGCACAAAGGACTCAACGAGGTGATAGTATTGCCCGCATTATCTGTAACGAAGTCCTCAAGGTCAGCATTTTGTATGTATGCATCAAATTCCTCCTTGAAACCATCCTGAACCATGAATTCATCCAACGACCATTCACAAGGACGCACTTGAGCCTCCCTCGGTGGTTCGAAATCGAACTCGTGAATTGTGAGCCTAGGGGCTTTCTTGCTCGAGGAACCACCTTGGTATATTCTCCTAAACATTTTTCTTCCTCTGAAAAATTTCTAAAAATTTTAGTAACTCAAAATAAAAGTGAACCAAATTCAACAAAATTGATAGCAACTGCCCCACAAGTACCTAGAGGCTATATCGTGAATCAAAACTACTTGGTACCATATAATTTGATATGCAAGCTCAAGAACAAGGTCACCACAACAACAAAAATTTGCAATATATAAAGCACTAGAACAAAAACTAATTGGACCATTGGAGGAGTCACATACCAAAGAACAATCCCTCAAAACAGTTTTGCAAATGGAGCTTTGCACAAGGAGATCCAAAATGGCAGCAAGATGAGCAAGAACACGGGTTTGAGCAACGGGATGAATTTTTCTGGAGGAAGACAAAGTGGATGGGTACTGGAATAAGTGAGGGGGACCCACATGGGATCCATAGATAGGGGGCGCGCCCAGGGGGGTAGGGCGTGCCCTCCACCTTTGTGGCCCCCTGGTGTGTTCTCAGTGCCAAAAATTCTCAAATATTCTATAAAAAATCATACTAAATTTTCAGGACATTTGGAGAACTTTTATTTTTCGAACATTTTTTATTGCATGAATAATTTAGAAAACAGACGAATAATACTATTTTTGCTTTATTTACTCTAGATTACAGAAAGTAAAAGCGGGTACAGAAAGTTGTGTTTTCAAAATCCATCCAACTCATGCCCATCAAAAGGAATCCATTAACAAGGTTGATCAAGTCTTATTAACAAACTTCTTCCGAATGACATGAAATAGGAGAATTTTCGAATAACATTAGGTTACCTCAACGGGGGTATGCATGTCCCCAACAATAAGAATATCATATTTCTTTTTGAAAGTAGGAAGAGGGAATTCAAAACCTCCAATAGTGATTGTTGAAATTTTTCCAATAGAATTGATACTATTCATTTGAGGTTGTTTCCTCGAAAAGTGTACTATATGCTCATTACCATTAACATGAAAAGTGAAATTGCCCTTGTTGCAACCAATAACAGCCCCTGCAGTATTCAAAAAAGTTCTACCAAGGATGATCGACATACTATCGTCCTGGGGAATATCAAGAATAACAAAGTCCGTTAAGATAGTAACATTTGCAACCACAACAGGCACATCCTCGCAAATACCGATGGGCATAGCAGTTGATTTATCAACCATTTGAAAAGAGATTTCATTAGGCGTCAACTTATTCAATTCAAGTCTACGATATAAAGAGAAAGGCATAACACTAACACCGGCTCCAAGATCACATAAAGCAGTTTTAACATAGTTCCTTTTAATAGAGCATGGTATAGTTGGTATTCCTAGATCTCCAAGTTTCTTTGGTATTCCACCCTTAAAAGTATAATTAGCAAGCATGGTGGAAATTTCAGCTTCCGGTATCTTTCTTTTATTTGTAACAATATCTTTCATATACTTAGCATAAGGAGACATTTTCAGAATATCAGTCAAACGCATACGCAAAAATACAGGTCTAAGAATTTCAACAAAGCGCTCAAAATCATCACCATCCTTTTTCTTAGATGGTTTAGGATGAAAGGGCATGGGTTTCTGAACCCATGGTTCTCTTTCTTTACCATGTTTCCTAGCAATGAAGTCTCTCTTATCATAACGTTGATTCTTAGATTGTGGGTTATCAAGATCAACATTAGGTTCTACCTCCACATCATTATCATTACTAGGTTGAACATCAACATGAACATCATCATTAACATTAGCACTAGGTTCATGTTCATCACCAGGTTGTGTCTCAGTATCAGAAATACAAATATCATTTGGATTCTCAGGTGTGTCTATAACATGTTCACTAGAAGCATGCAAAGTCCTATCACCTTTATTTTTCCTTTTTGAAGGACTAGGTGCATCAGTACTAATTCTCTGAGAATCTTGATCAATTATCTTAGGATGGCCCTCGGGATACAAAGGTTCCTGGGTCATTTTACCTCCTCTAGTAATGACCTTAACAGCATTATCATTGTTCTTACTATTCAACTCATTCAACAATTCATTCTGAGCTTTAAGAACTTGTTCTACTTGAGTTTTCACCATGGAAGCATGCTTACTAATGATCTTGAGATCATTAACAGTTCTACTCATATAATCACCCAAGCAGTCAAGCATATAAGCACTACGTTTCAATTGTTTACTAACATAAGCATTGAAATTTTCTTGTTTAATAATAAAATTATCAAACTCATCCAAGCATTGACTAGTAGACTTATTATGCGGAATATCACCTTCATCAAATCCATAGAGAGAATTTACCTCTACTACCTATGTCGGGGCATTAAGACCATGTATTTCTTCAATAGGTGGTAAATTCTTAATATCTTCAGCTTTAATACCTTTCTCTTTCATAGATTTATTTGCCTCTTGCATATCTTCATGACTGAGAAATAGAATACCTCTTTTCTTCGAAGTTGTCTTAGGAGTTGGTTCAGGAAGAGTCCAGTCATTATCATTACTCAATATATTATTCAAAAGAAGTTCAGCTTGCTCAACAGTTCGTTCCCTGAAAACACAACCAACACAACTATCAGGTGGTCCCTGGAAGCATCGGCTAGTCCATTATAAAAGATATCAAGTATTTCATTTTTCTTGAGAGGATGATCAGGAAAAGCATTAAGTAATTGGAGAAGCCTCCCCCAAACTTGTGGGAGACTCTCTTCTTCAATTTGCACAAAGTTAAATATTTCCTTTAAAGCAACTTGTTTCTTATGTGCATGGAAATATTTTTCAGAGAAGTAGTGAATCATATCCTTGGGACTACGCACACAACCAGGAGCAAGATAATTAAACCATAACTTAGCATCACCCTTTAACGAGAAAGGAAACAACTTAAGAATATAGTAATAGTGAAATTTTTCCTCGTGAGGAAATAGGGTGGCTATATCATTCAGTTTAGTAAGGTGTGCCACAACAGTTTCAGATTCGTAACCATAAAAAAGGATCAAATTCAACCAAAGTAATTAACTCAGGATCGACAGATAATTCATAATCCTTATCAGTAACAAAGAACGGTGAAGTAGCAAACTTACGATCATATTGCATTCTAGCTATCAAAGATTTTTCTTTCCACTTGCATAATAATTTCTTAAGATCATCTCTATCCTTACAAGCAAGAAAGTCCCTAGCTACCTCTCCATCCATAACATAACCCTCAGGCATAACAGGCAATTCATATCTAGGAGAGCTAGGTCTAACAGGTGTCTCAAAGTGTTTAGTTTCAATAATTTCATCAGTTTTAGAAATATCATCACCTTTAGCATAATCAATAGTTCTAACTCCAGCAAGGTGTTCATCAAGTAATTCACCCAGTGGCACTGTTTTATCAAGCAAAGTAGTAGCATCATCAGCATCATTCATAGCAGAGGTAGCATCATCAATAACATGCGACATATCAGAATCAATAGCAGGTGTAGGTGTCGTGAGCTTACTCAAAACATAAGGTGAATCAAGTGCAGAGCTAGATGGCAGTTCCTTACCTCCCCTCGTAGTAGAGGAAAAATCTTGGTTCTAGTATCTTTCAGATTCCTCATAGTGATCAACAGATATAAATCCCATGTGACTCAGAAAATAGAGCTATGCTCCCCAGCAACGGCGCCAGAAAAAGGTCTTGATAACCCACAAGTATAGGGGATCGCAAAAGTTTTCGAGGGTAGAGTATTCAACCCAAATTTATTGACTCGACACAAGGGGAGCCAAAGAATATTCTCAAGTATTAAAAGCTGAGTTGTCAATTCAACCACACCTGAAAGACTTAATATCTGCAGGAAAGTATTTAGTAGCAAAGTAATATGGAAGTACCGGTAACAGTGGCAAAAGTAACAGTAGCAGTTTTGTAGTGATTGTAACAGCAGTAGCAATGAAAGTAACTTAGCAAAGATCAATATGTGAAAATCTCATAGGCAATGGATTGGCAATGATAATTGTGTCGGATGATATTCATCATGTAGCAGTCATAACCTAGGGTGACACAAAACTAGCTAGCTCCAATTCATCAATATAATGTAGGCATGTATTCCATATATAGGCATTCGTGCTTATGGAAAAGAACTTGCATGACATCTTTTGTCCTACCCTCCCATGTGTGACGCCCGGATAATTAGGCTACAGTAATCCCGCGTTAACGATGCCACGTCACCTCAGGTACTGTTGATAATCTCGCGTTAGTTCAAAACGGATTCAAATTCAAAATTAGAATTAAAGTTTTCAAAAGTCAAAACTAAAATGTTCGGAGCGTGGCAATAAATGTCTAGATATTTATGGTGAAAGAACCATGCTTTTATAAAAAAAAACCTACATATTTAAAATAAGAGGAAAACAGGAAAGAAAAATAAAGAAAAAAAGGGAAAGATAATAAGCAGAAAACAAAAAAGAAAAAAAAGAAACCCCCAAACCCCCGGGCCAACCGGCCCATCTGGCCCAGGCCGCCCCCACACTCCCCTTATCCCCCCGAAACCCTAACCCACAGCTAACCCCACGCACTCCCCCCTCCCCACTCTCCCCGATTCCCTTCTGGATCGGGGCAGCCACCGTGGCGCCCAGCGCCCTTTGCCTGCCCTGGTGCTCCGCCATCGCCAGGCGCGCGCTGGCCCTCAACTCGCAGGTGACGACCTCATCCTCTCTGTTCTGGATCTGGGCGCCCCGGGCGCCCTAACGCCGTCGCCAACCACCGCCACCTCACCGACGCGGCTCGGCGCTGCCCCGCCGTCGCCCACCTCCACAACCTCCCTCTTGCGTGGATCCGGTCGGGGGCAATCGACGCCCCCAACGCCCTACACCGACGCCGGACCACCCCCGCCGGAGCCACCCCGCCACCCGCCGTCGTCGGCGCCGCCTCCCCGACTACGTCACTCGTCCCCATCCTCCTCCTCGCCGGACACCATCGAGCCACGCCGCCCTCTTCGCTACAACGAACGTGAGCATGCCTCGTGCTTCCTTTCTGCCCTCCTGTGGTGGCCGTGCCCCGCTCCTACCGCTGGTCGCCCCTGTCTCGCGTGTCGTCGCCTTCCGGACGCCTCCTCCGCCTGCGGCGTGCCGGCGCTCTGCCACTGGCTCGGTTGCGCCCGCAACCGCACCCGCTGGCGCCCAGCGCCCGTAGCCCCGTGCCCGCTTTGGCTCCCTTCGGGCCACTGACTGCTCGGGCCCAGCACCCTGGCCTTTAGAACAAAAAAAGAAAAAAAATCAAAATCAAAATAATAAAATTAGTAAAATAAATAAATAATTAGTTAGTTAATCAATTAGTTAACTTAATTAAATTGGTTTAGTTAAACTAACTAATTAGTTAGCCTAATTAATGAAGTAATTAGTTAGGTGAGTCAATGACAAGGGGGCCCCACCCCCTGTTGACCAGTCAAGGGTTGACTGGTCAACCGGGACCCCCTGGCCCACCTGTCAGCCACTGGTACACTTCCGTGTACCCTGTGCTGGGTGCCCCTAGAAATTTAGTTTTTATTTTCGAATTAATAATAAATCCAGTAATTCCAAAAATCAATAAAACTTTAGAAAATCATATAAAATAAACTATAAGTCGGATGAAATTACTTTGTACATGAAAGTTGCTTAGAACGACGAGACGAATCCGAATACGCAACCCGTTCGTCAGCCACGCGTCCCTATCATAGCAAACCTGCAACATTTCACCTCCGGTTCATCTGTCTGAAAACGCGAAACCCCGGGGCTACTTTCCCGGATGTTTTCCCCCTTTGCCGGTATCACCTACTACCGCGTTACGACACACCTAGCACCGTTGTTTGCTTTGTCATGCATCGTCATGCATCTGTTTGAAATGAATTTACTGTTTCTCCCCCTCTTCTTCTCCGATAGACCCCGAGACCGACGCGGATGCCCCTGAGTACGACTACATCGACGACGACCCCTCCTTCTTGCCAAAGCAAGCAGGCAAGCCCCCCCTTTGATCACCAGATATCGCCTACTCTTCTCTCTACTACTTGCATTAGAGTAGTGTAGCATGTTACTGCTTTCCGTTAATCCTATTCTGATGCATAGCATGTCATTGTTGCTACAACTGTTGATACCTTACCTGCAATCCTACATGCTTAGTATAGGTTGCTAGTACTTCATCAGTGGCCCTACATTCTTGTCAGTCTGCCATGCTATACTATCGGGGCGTGATCACGTCGGGTGTTGATCACGGGTAAATACATACATATATACATACTATACAGGTGGTGACTAAAGTCGGGTTGGCTCGTTGAGTACCCGCAAGTGATTCTGATGTGGGGGCTGAAGGGGCAGGTGGCTCCATCCAGGTAGTGGTGGGCCTGAGTTCCCGACGGCCCCCGACTGTTACTTTATGGCGGAGCGACAGGGCAGGTTGAGACCACCTAGGAGAGAGGTGGGCCTGGCCCTGGTCGGCGTTCGTGGTTACTTCACAATAACACGTTTAACGAGATCTGGGTATTTGATCTGAGTCTGGCTACTGGCCTATACGCACTAACCAACTACGCGGGGACAGTTATGGGCACTCGACGTCGTGGTATCAGCCGAAGCCTTCTTGACGTCAGCGACTGAGCGGCGCGCGCAGAGTTGGACTGGAATGCCTGCTCTTGTATAAGGGAGGCTAGGTCTGCTCACCGGCCGCGTATGCAACGTGCGGGTGTGCAATGGGCGATGGGCCCAGACCCCTGCGCCATAGGATTTAGACCGGCGTGCTGACCTCTCTGTTGAGCCTAGGTAGGGCTGCGACGTGTTGATCTTTAGAGTATGGGCATGACCTAGAAAAGTGTGTCCGGACAAAGGGGATCGAGCGTGTTGGGAAATGTGGTGCACCCCTGCAGGGAAGTTAATCTATTCGAATAGTCGTGATCTTCGGTAACATGACGACTTGGAGTTGTACCTTGACCTTATGACAACTAGAACCGGATACTTAATAAAACACACCCTTCCAAGTGCCAGATACAACCGGTGATCGCTCTCTCACAGGGCGACGAGGAGAGGATTGCCGGGTAGGATTATGCTACACGATGCTACTTGGTGAACTTACCCTCTACTGTCTTCTACATGCTGCAAGATGGAGGTGGCCAGAAGCGTAGTCTTCGACAGGACTAGCTATCCCCCTCTTATTCCGGCATTCTGCAGTTCAGTCCACATATGATACCCTTGTTCCATTTGATACCAATGCATACATATGTAGTGTAGCTCCTTGCTTGCGAGTACTTTGGATGTCTACTCACGGTTGCTTTGCTTCCCCTTTTCCCCCTTTCTATACCCGATTGCTGCGACCAGACGATGGAGCCCAGGAGCTAGACGCCATCGTCGGTGATGACTCCTACTACACTGGAGGTGCCTACCTCTACGTGCAGCCCGCTGACGACGACCAGGAGTAGTTTAGGAGGATCCCAGGCAGGAGGCCTGCGCCTCTTTCGATTTGTATCCCAGTTTGTGCTAGCCTTCTTAAGGCAAACTTGTTTAACCTATGTATGTACTCAGATATTTGTTGCTTCCGCTGACTCGTCTATGATTGAGCTCTTGTATTCGAGCCTTCGAGGCCCCTGGCTTGTAATATGATGCTTGTATGACTTATTTTATTTGTAGAGTTGTGTTGTGATATCTTCCCGTGAGTCCCTGATCTTGATCGTACACGTTTGCGTGTATGATTAGTGTACGATTGAATCGGGGGCGTCACACCATGGCAGCGGGGTCCTAATAGAAACTAAGAGATATTAATGCCTCCTTTTAATAGAGAACCGGACCAAAGCATTAGCACTTAGTGAATACATAAACTCCTCAAACTACGGTAATCACCGGAGAATCCCAATTATTGTCACCTAGGGGTATGTGGATCATACTCGTAATAGGTGTCTACAACTTGCAAGATAGGATCAAGAACACAAATATATTCATGAAAACATAATAGGTTCAGATATGAAATCATGGCACTCGGACCCTAGTGACACACATTAAGCATAGCCAAGTCATAGCAACATCAATCTCAGAACATAGTGGATACTAGGGATCAAACCCTAACAAAACTAAGTCGATTACATGATAAATCTCATCCAACCCATCACCGTCCAGCAAGCCTACGATGGAATTACTCATGCACAACGGTGAGCATCATGAAATTGGTGATGGAGGAAGGTTGGTGATGATGATGGCAACGAATCCCCCTCTCTGGAGCCTCGAACAGACTCCAGATCAGCCCTCCCGATGAAGAACGGGAGGCGGCGGCGGCGGTGGCTCCGTATCGTAAAACGCAATGAATCCTTCTTTATGTTTTTTCTCTTCGGATGTGAATATGTAGGGTTGGAGTTAGGGTCGGAGGAGGTCCAGGGGACCCACAAGGCAGGGGGTGTGCCCAGGGGGGTAGGGCGCGCCCTCCACCCTTGTGGTCTCCTGGTGGGTCCCCTCTGGTTGATTCTTTCGCCAGTATTTTTTATATATTCCAAAAAATATTCTCCGTAAATTTTCAGGTCAATCCGAGGACTTTTATTTCTACACAAAAATAACACCATGGCAATTCTGATGAAAACATCGTCAGCCCGGGTTAGTTCCATTTAAATCATGCAAATTAGAGTCCAAAACAAGGGCAAAATGTTTGGAAAAGTAGATGCGATGGAGACTTATGAAGGCGCGATGGCTGGCGCGGAAGGATCGGCAGGACGCGGGCGCGGCGGCAGGAGCTCGAGGCTAATGTCGACGAGCAGCCCAGGGCGGCAGTCCATCAGGTGTTTGAAGAAATGCTGGGATGGACATGCCCAAAATGCGTCTGCCCCGTGTTGGGCACACCGACTGACCCAAATGAAAAAGCAGATATAGATGTCCGTCAGCCGACCCAAACGGACAAAAAGCGAACAAAATCCGTGTCCATTTGAGTCACTGCGCTGCAGTTGCTCTTACTCCCCCACCATGGGAAGTCTTAGAGCATCTCTAGTCGCCCCCAACAGGCCCCCAGGGCGCCTTTTCACCGTCGGCGCCGAAAAAATGATCCAGCCCGCCCCTAGATCCTCGTTTTTTGCCGGTTTGGGCCGAAATTACAACCGACAAACCCAAGCCAAACCCAGCGCACCAGGGGTCACCTGGGGGCACCGGCTTAAGCGAAAAGGCGCGTGGGCCCGCGCTGTCGGTGACACCGGCCAATTTTCCCGCTGTTTCCCCCCTTTCCCTCCATTTTCCATCACCAACCCCCTTCTCCCCCGTCGCTCCCGCCATTCTTCCCAGATCCGCCCGCCATGCCACCGAAGAAGTATGCGCCCCCTCGCCTAGCCACCAATTTCGCTCAGCCAAAGAAGAGGAAGCCGAGGGCACCGATGCCAAGGCCCCGAGGCTTGACAAACGGCCAGTGGAAGGCCGACGTTGATCGTCGGGCGGTGGTCACCACCGATCAGCGGAACAGGCTCAACATGAAGAAGGTCGGGGACGCGGCGGTGGAGCAGGAGGAGGCATCTGACATGGGGATCACAAACCTTCCACCTCAACAGGCCGGCCAGTGCCCACAAGGCGCGTGGGGGAACCAACACAGCGTCGCGTCGCCAGCCAACTTCTCGCCTCCACTGTGGGGGTACGCGCCCTTGCCTGGGTACGTCGACGGCGACGCGCATGGCAGCTTCAACCCCAGCATCACCTTCCCGCATGGAGTGGCGCCGCACACGTCCCCCCGTCTTTAACCTCGACCAGTGCACTCCTTCCCCTGCATTCACCGCCGGCCTCAACACCGAGTACAGCTACTCGCCGCCGACGTGCTTAGGATCGCCTACACCGTGGGGCCCTACCCTTCGCTCACGGCTCGGCGCCATAGTTCAACAGCACCGACGTCGACACGGATGAGATCATCACGAACAGCTCGGTCGACACCGCTTCATGCCCCGGGTTCCGCACGCAAGACAAAACGCTGGACACCGCCATCGGCATGGAGGACAAGCACGACGATGTCGAGGAGGAGGTGGAGGAGGAAGAACCGGCGGAGCCAGCGCCCAAAGGGAGAAAGAAGAAGCGGGCGGCCAACGCCAGGCTAGGCGAGCCTCGCGTCAAGTGGACACCTAGGGAAGACGATTGCCTCGCCAAAGCATGGAAGACCGTCAGCATCGACCCGATCACCGGCGCGAATCAGAACCCGACACGTACTGGAGAAGGATTAAGACGGCGTTCGACAAGCGCAAGTTGGTCGACCCCTACTTCGCCAACATCCACATGGATCGCAGCGAGAAGGCCATGGCGAACCATTGGGCGACCATCCAGCATGCCTGCAACAAGTGGCATGGGATTCAAGAGGAGGTCATGGCTCGCCCGGAAAGCGGCGCCAACTTCGAGCGTCAGGTATGGCCATCGCTCGTTGGCCCAGTTCTTCGCCGTGCACTTCGCCGACACTTGTTCTTTGACTGTGCAGATGGTTCGGATGTCCGACATGTTTCGCCTGGACAACAGGGACCAAGAGTTCAAGTTTCTTCATGTGTTCACCAAGATCGAGTCGTGCGAGAAATGGACAGAGTGCCGGCTTGCTCTCGCCAAGGCCAAGCACGGTGTCTACAACCCGGACGCGCCTGCCTCGGCGGCGGTAGAAGGGCGTCCTGATGGCAACAAAATAGGCAAGGTGGCGAGGGACACGGCACCCACTGCCGAATGGCTGCAACCGTCGATAGAACAGTGGTCGTCGACGCCAAGAGCAACGCCGCCAAGAGGGAGGAGAAATCCGAGGCGAGGTGTTCAGCATTGATGACGAAGCAGGACGTCAAGCTCAACCTCCTCAGGACCAACGTCGCCCGAAGAAGAGGAACACCGACCTGGCGTTCCTGATGGGGGTAGACATGTCGACGATGGATGAGCAGGTGAAGGCGTGGTACCTGGTGGAGCGTGGCATCATCTTGAACCAGATGTCGGGACCGGCGGCGACCACTGCCCCTACGCCCACGCCCGCGACTACGCCTACGCCAACGCCTACGCCAATGCCGAGCACTGAAGTTGTGCCCACAACGCCGACGCCGACGCCGACCTCTCCCATCCCTACGACAGAGGAGCCTGCCATTTGAGTTCCATGTCTATGGTTCCTATCCTTTTGATCGCCGGACTTTGGCTATGTTCGATCGCCGACATGTGGCATGATGATCGTCGACTTGTGGCATGATGATCGTCGAATTTGTGTCTTTTTTGATAGCGGGAAAGAGAACTTTGAATTTTGTTGTGTTTGAGCGCCGAAACCTGGGGCGTAGCTGGAAACTCGATCCACCCAAGCCAAAAAAACCACCGGCGCAAACGCCCAAACCCCTTCGCCGGGTGCGCTGAGGGGCCAAACAGGTGGAGATGGCTCCTATATGCTGCTTAGGACTCCATGTCATCATCGCCGTGGCGGCCCTTCCGCTCAAACAGCGGAAATACTGTACGCACAGTGATCGGATAAGCTCTCCTATCTCTGGCAACGGGGGAGACGGAGAAATCAGAGCTGGCAATGGAGTCTACGCTAATCACGAGATTATCCCCCCTCCTCCCCTCTCCCTCCAAGTCCAGCCCCCTCTCCTCACCCCCCCTCGCCGGAGCGCGCCGCATCGCCTCCATTTCCTTCTCTTCCGTCAGCGTGTGTGGCGTCTTGCGTCCCCGCGGCGGCGTTACCTCGTCGGTCACCGCCGCAGCAGCGGCGCTCGGCGAGGCGGCAGAGCCCGGGTCTGAGGCCATATTGCTCGGTGTTCAGGTGCTCCTCTCGCCCCGACCACTAGTCTGAATTTCGAACATCCCGACTCTCCATTCTGTTATTATCTTCGATTTGCGCTAGAGGCCGAGAGGGTTAGGGCTCAGGCATGATGCGCTACTGTCTGGCTCTTACTTGCAGGGCATGATGTGCGACGGGTGCGCTGCGAGTGTGAAGCGGATTCTCGAGAGTCAAGTAGCCGTCTCTCTTTCACTTATTTACTACCGCAATTCTGCTTCATTTCCCTGGGGAAATCAGTTCTCCTGCATGGTTCGAATTTATTTTTTTTATGTCTGATCAAACCAATGGGTAGTTCAGCACAATAGGACAGTGCTGAACTATGGTTAATCTTCTTTTGTTCATTGCAATAATTGATGCCTATGCTCATATAAATTTTACTGAAGAAAAAACGGGAATGGATGAAACTGAAACAAAAAGAAACACAACATCGAACTGAGTTTGTGCATAGAATGTAAGAGGAGCAATTCATTGATGAAGCTTAAGTAATAAACTAGAGGTTAGAGAATAGGGATTGCCCAGATAGGTGTCCTCTTTTGCCTGCCTTCAATCCGAGCATGACCTGAAACCATATGGGTCTTAAGTTTTCATCATAAAAGACCATAAAAGTTTTAGTTGCTAGTCTTTGTATATTTGAAATTTCTGCCAGTGGTTGAGGGGGACGCCTGATCAGAAAGTAATGAATTGATGGGAGAAAGAAATTATCTCTTCATTTTTGCAATGCATTTACAGATTTATTTCGATCATGGCAGCAATGACTGGGTAGAGAGGGCAGCTGCCCATATGCTGAAAGCAACCGCTGTCATCTTGCTGAGCAAGGAAATGTATGGTTGATGTGGCATTTTGGTAAAGCAATTATCTGTATACGGATGTTAACTATATTGACTTGTCTAGATGTTTTCTTCCTATCATTCCATATTCCTGAAACCCTTTCTGTTTCTACTATTTATTTATTTATTTGATCTTTTGCTGCTGCTCACCATGGGCCACTCTTAATCCCTTCTTCAGCCTGAGGTTACTTCTGCTACAGTTGATTATAAGGAAGCAAGGGCTGTCGTGTGGACAACTCCTGATGTCAAGGTGGCAGAAGATTGGCAGAAACAATGTGGAGAGAAACTTGCAAGTCATCTTGGTACTTGTGGATTTGAGTCTCGCCCACAAGGTAAACTAATTGCTCGAGTTATTGTGTGACCTGCTCCAGAAAATATGGAAGTCTAGAAGAAATAAAGATCTATTCCTTGTCTGCTTGTGAACTATCGTCCAGACACAGAAGCACGTCAAAATATTATCATGTGCATCTCATGTAAACATTTGGTCAGTGATGTACCAAATTGGTGCAGAAGTATCCTAATTCAGTACTACAGTAATGCAAATTCTGATAATCCTTACAGGAATGGACTATCACTAAATATAGGCTGTATACACATCAACCAGGACCAAACTCGCTATTGGGTGTCCTTGAGCATGTTCATATCAACATTGTTAATGCACCATTATTTCTCCAGCTTTCTGAAATCGCAGTATCTACTATACTGTTATCAGCTGAACTAAAATTTAGTTTCTATCACAGGGTAAGGTGAAGCCTGATAAAGTCAACTCTGAGTCGTAACTGCTGCCGCAGATGAGCTATAAGCCCATGATGTTAACCAGCAGAGGGTACCTGATGCTCCATATTTGTGTGACTCAGTGTGAGCGTCTGTGAAAGTTGTCCTCTAGAGTTCTGGAAGTGAGATTATTATGTTCATGTTCTTATCTCTAGTGTATAAGCAATGTAGCTTGCCTTGCTTGTGAACTTCAACTGGAACATTCCATCAAACAAATTGCAAGTGTCATTACTACTCCCTCCATTCACAAATATAAGATGTTTTTTTACATTTATCTGAATCTGATGTATATAGACAATTTTGGTGTGTTTGTTCATTAATTTCCGTCCGTATGTAGTCCATATTGAAATGTCAAAAATAGCTTACATTTGTGAACAGAGGGAGTATTAAGCCAATCAGTTTGACGAAATGTTGAATTCGTGGTATGTCCGGCTGAACTTAGAATGAAGTGTGTAACGTCATGAAGATATTACAATTGAAAATTTTGAGTTGCTTAGCAGACGGCATCATATTATTTGTTACTCTCTATAGTGTGTTTAATGGAAATGTAATCTTTTTTTACTTCAAAAGGTTGTATATGTTGTTGAGAAGTCATCATAGTGTGGCGATAAGAATTTGTGGGGCATGATTTCAGTCATAGTATAACTTCATCATCTCTTCGTTAATTTTATTGCAATTGGAGAGATATGTGCTTCTTCGGTCTGATCATGGGGAGAATTTTTCGCAAATTTACATGTCACAACATTATGTATATTGGTAAAGTTTCCAGAAAAATACAACTTCTTAGTTGAATGTTTTCATTCAAACCTTTTTTGTTAACAAATTCATGACAGCCTGTTTGTTAACATTTGGGATAGGGGAATGAGAGTTGCATAAAGGGGTTTGTGGAGGGATTAGACGCATCCAGGATGGAGCCCTGCGCATGAATTACCAGGTCCCTCGTGGGAAGGAAAAAATCAGTGTGAGTTGAGGGAGCCAACTCTCATTCCTTCAAAGAAAAGGCATCCTTTCCTTTCCTACTTCATTTCTAAGTGACATTGCCTCTAATCAATCAGTGGACTTTTAATCTTCTTAACTCTCAACTCATATTCACCATCAACTCTAGTAGATTTGCTAAAAGCTATATTTGAGGAAATTTTTGTTTTGCTTAGGGGATTAAGCGTCATCTAGCATATCCCCCACAACTCCTCAAGTATAACCATCTCCCTACCCCCCCCCCCCTTACCACTTGTCTACAGCTTTCCTGCCCAACCCCGACACTACCATCGCTCGCCCCGCTAACGACAGACGTCGGACCTGAATCGTCGAAATGGATAGTCGCACCCTTGTCCACCCTCATCCAGGAGACCCACCATCGCCTGTGAATTTGGAGCCGCAAGGGCCAAAACGATGACACCAAGGGAACAATGTCTTTTGGTCACCGGCCGCTCCGCCGCCACCATCCTATCACTCTTGGCCCGTAGGCAAGCATGACCATCGGCCAATGTAGCAGACAACACGATTGCATTGGCGAAGAAGAAGGTTGTAGTCACCCCAACACCTCCCCATCCGCGTCCCCTAAAGTCGACGACTACTCCTCGGCCTCCTACAACCGAACGGCCCCTTCTCCACCCTGGTGGCTAAAGAGGAGACGGATTCAGGTGAGACAAGGAGTGAGGCCGACGTGCTCGAGGATATGCTCGCAAGGTAACTTTTTTTGTTGATTTGCAATTGCTCAATTGAATGATGCATGATTTGGTATTCATTGCTAGGTTTTTATTTGGTATTGTATTAAACAATTGAATGATGATGCGAACGATTTCATGGAACAATTGAATGCAAGCCACACACTCAGGCTCGAAGACATTGTAATGACCATGCCACTTAGGTAAGTGATGGCAAGAAATGTCGAGATGGTGGAGGAGGTTGAGGAGGTGAATGGGTTGGGCACAAAACATTGAAGAGGAGGAGTAGGTTGTGCGACTACGGCACCAAGGAAGATAAAGCTTCATGTGGAGCTCATATTAACATCTCTCTTGATGACACTGTCGGGGCGATAAAAAGGAGCGATTTTGGTGGAGTATCAAAGAGTACTACAATAGCAATGTGTTCGCCCCCTCCAACCGCACAATTGGGTTTATCACTCTCATCGTTGGAATGTGATCCAAGATCAATGCAAGACGTGTTTAGCTAGTCAACCTTGCGCCGCCAAGTGGCATCCCCAAGTATGAGTATGATCTCATCATACAACCTCTTAAAAAGTAAATGGACAAGAGAAATGCTCCAAAAGCATTTACTTTGCATCATTGCTACAATGAGCTTGTTGGAAATGATAAGTGGGGGAAGGAACTTTGAAACAACACCATGGAGGCAAAAGGCTCAACCCCCGAGTTAATGATGATGATGACTTTGTAGAGAACCATCCACTCCTCAAGTCCTGCTGGATGGAAATAAAAATGCAAAGCTGGCCAATAAGCATGGTGTTAGAGCATACAAGGAAGAGTTGATTGCGATGGTGGAGGTGAGAGGGTATTGGAGGCCGACCAAAAGGAAGAGAAGATGACTTGTTTCACTGAGATGAATATGAGATAGGAGAATAAATTGAAGGCCAAGTTGGCGGCCAAGGAGAGAAATATGCACGTACAAGAAAAAAAGACTCGAGATTGAGGAGCAAAGTCTTGCACTAGAGGTCGAGGAAAAAAAGAGAACAATTGGCGTTGAGGAGCGTAGGCTTGCATTGGACGTCGAGGAGCAAAGGAAACAAGAGGGTGGCCGAGGAACATGTCATCATGTGGATGTACGATAGCAATATGGACGATAAGTCAAGACAATATTGAGAGTTATCTCGTGGGGTCATCTTGGCTAAGTTTGATGATGGCAACAATGATGACAGGAGTGTGTGAGGTTGTTGTGAACTATGATGGCTTTTGGCCCACCATGTGTTTGATGGTTTTTGTTCCAAAAGCTATAATAATCTTTTGGCCCACCACATTTTGAAATCAGGAAAGGAATTTTGTTGGAGTTGCTCTAAAATTCCCATGAATGGAAGACGTTGTGAAGGCTTGTGTGAGAATGTCAAAGTAAAAAATTAGGCAACATCCTCTTTCCCCGCCACTCTCCCGTCCCGATCCAATGACTCGTTCGACGGTGTTGCCGACAGGTGATGGCTATGAAAAGGTGCTCGGGCCTTCCTTGTGCATATTAGGGTAGTAGTAGTATTAGTTAGTCTTGGCTTCATGTCGTGGTCCGGCGATATGACATGGGCATGCAAACCACTGGAGCTCTCGAGCAGGAGTAAATAGCATAAAACTACTAGTTTACAGGTTAGGGTTCCAAAAAACTACCAGTTTTCAAATTTTCTCAGAAAGCTACCAAACGCACGGTCCGCTGTTTTAAAAAACCCAAACCCGCGGTGACTAGCGATTTAACCGTTTTTCTGACGGATTGGGCCCATCTGTCAGCCCACGTGGCCACGCGCGCTCACGGCGCGGCAGTTAACGGTCGTTAGCCGACGCGGTCCGGTCGGAACCAAAGTAGGCGGTCGGGCCACACACTCTCTCACTCCCCCTCCTCCCCCCCTCCTCTCCCTCCAGTGACCTAGGTGGGCGATGGCGGCGGCGCAGCCAAATGTCGTCGGCGGTGAGCTATTGAGCCAAGGCGGCACCGGCCAGGAGGGCGGTGGACAGTCAGAGGTGGACAAATGGCTAGGTAGCTCGAGCTTCCCAGCGCAGCGGTCGCAGCAGCCATCACCGCCCGCGGCTCCTGTGGATCCGGCGAGCTCAGATCCGGAAGTCCGCGCGGCCAGGGCAGTGGCGAAGCGCATCCACGCTGATCCAGCAGGCGGCCACCATTGGGCGTCGTCCTTTGGTGGAGTGAGGTAAACACTGGTCAATGTTTCTGGTCTGGGTCCTTTAGTTAAAATTTTTGGGTGCTTTAGTTCAAATTAGAACTAGAGATAGTAATTGTTTGTTCTTGGCATGCTACTGTATTTTATTGGTTAAGTCAGTGTAGAAGAAAGTGCATTTGGTTAGTTCATTTGGTCAGTGCATTCACTGTAATTAGAAGAAAGTTCAGTAATGTTCAGTGACTTAAAAAACGGTTGTTTGTCAATTTAATCCTATAGCTTAGATGAAGAGATTTGGGACTTGAGGCTACATTTCCAAGGAATAGATAATATGGAGAAAAAGTATTCAGTTTCCTCAGATATCAGTTATCTGACCATATTAGCATTGGTTGAGTTGGAGGGCTATGGCATGGATGCATTTCTGACATATGTAAAGGAAGAGGGAAAGGGGCTGGAGGGTGTGGAGGCCCTGGATAGTGAGGAGGCATTAGAGGAAATGCTTGACTTATTTGTTGATAATAAGGTACTGAACATCAGTGTCAGAAAAGCTACTGATCCAAGCCCAGCAGATGAGGAATAGATCCCCATTGATCATGTTGGTGATCCTGTTGTTTACAGAGTTTCACAAGAAGGTGTTTTGTACCCTGCCTCTAATGCTAGTTTGCCAGCTTTAACCCTTGATGAGCCCTACATGAACACACAACAAAGCAGCAATTTTAACAAAGGGAAAACAATTGTGGAAGAAGAAGATGTAGAAGAAGAAGCAGATGAAGAAGAAGAAGAAGTACCAGAGGAAGAAGATGAAGTTGAAGATGACAAATCATCTTCAGATTTTGAGTTCTTTAGGGGTGATTACAAAGGGGAGAAAATTTCTTACAAAGCTTGGTGTAGGGGTGAAGATGAGGCTGGCACTGATACTGCAGAGCACTTTTGTGCAGCTAACTCGGAACCTTCTGAGTTTTGGGAGGAAGAACCAGTTGTTTCTGAAGATGAAGTAGTAGAGGATCCTGCTGTAACTACAAAAGCAGCCAAAAAGCTTAAGCCAGTTAGAAAACCTGGCCCAACTAGCAGTCTCACAGTGAGCCTGAGCACATCAAGTTTGAAGATTATGTCCCTGAAGCTGATAAGTACTGTTTTCCAGGTGATTTTGGCATAAGTGATGAAGATGATGCACCAAGGCTGCCATCTGGAAGGAAGAGTAGGAAGAAGCAGAAGAAGGAGAGGATATGGTATGATCCATCAAGGCCTGATGCACATGAGCAGTTTGCAATGCATTTGTGCTTTGAAAATGTAGTTGAGTTCAGAGAAGCACTTAGAAATTTTCATGTGAGGACTCTTAGGAATTTTGAGTATCACAGAAATGAACCAACTAGGGTTATTGCTTGGTGCTCTGACAGAAAACATGGTTGTGAGTTTTACATAGTTGCCTCCAAGATAGCTCATGAGGCAACTTTCAGTATCAAGAAGATGAACCTGGATCACACTTGTGGAGCAAGTGGAGAGAACACAAAGGTGACAGTCAATTGGGTTGCTAAGGTTTGTGAGGATACAGTCAGATCCAACCCTGGAGCTGGTGTTGACACAATTATGTCATACACAAAGAAGAAGTTTGGTGTGCATGTGCCTAAAAGCTTGGCATATAGGGCAAGGAAGCAAGCAGTTGAGGTTGTGCAAGGAGATCACAAACTCCAGTATCACGGAATAAGGGACTACCTACAGTGTGTGCTAGATACTAACCCTGGCAGTAGGTGCATAGTAACAACACATGAGGACCCACTTAACCCAGCTCCTACCCCAAGGTTTCACTATATGTTTTACTGCTTGTTTGCATGCAAGGAGGGTTTTCTGAATGGATGCAGGCCATTTATAGGTAAGTATTCAGAAATTTATATGCTTTTTAAACATTGATGTACTTAGGCACTCATGTTATCATGTTAGCAGGTCTGGATGGTTGCTTCATCAAGCTAAGCACTGGTCAGCAGATATTGGCAGCTACAGGGAGGGATGGCAACAATAACATCTTCCCAATAGCTTTTGGTGTTGTTGATAAGGAAGAGATAGACAGTTGGACATGGTTTCTCACACAGTTGAGAACAGTCATTGGAACTGGCAATAAGTTTGGCAAATACACAATTATGTCTGACAGGCAGAAGGTATTGTTCTGAACCTAGTCTTTACATTTGCCTTTACATTTGCCATGAGTAAAATGTTATTCAGTAGATGAGTAACACTTAAGATTACCTTACATTGAACAGGGATTGTTGAATGCAATAGATGATGTATTCCCTGACTCTCCACAAAGGTTTTGTCTTAGACATATTTATGCCAATTTCCAATCTGCTGGTTTCAGAGGAGAGGAACTTAAGAAACATTTAGATCAGGCTGCCTATTCCTTTACCAAACATGGACATGATTTAGGCATGGAGAATTTGAAAAAAGAAAGTTTAGAAGCTTGGCAGTGGTTGTCACAGATACCAGAGCATACCTGGGCTAGGTATAAAATGGACACTGTGTGCAAAACAGACCTGGTAGTAAACAACCTTAGTGAGGTGCCAGCTAAAAAGCACATAATATTCCCTGTGCCAGGTCCTGACCATTGGCCTCATACACCTGGTGATGATATTTCTCCACCTGTGTTTAGAGAAAAGAAAGGTAAAAAACAAACTGCCAGGAGGAAAGGCCTGTTTGAGGTGCCAGCTAAAAAGGATACTTCTAGGATTGGTACAGTGACATGCAGCAACTGCAAGAAGCAAGGGCACAGGATCAACAATTGTGGTGTCCCTTTGAAACCTAAGTTCCAGATGAGGCTGAACAAGCACCAGGTATGTCCATTCATTCCATTGTTACATTCATTGCATTGTTACATTCATTTCATTTGTAGGAAAATAGTTCTAACTAATATTGTTGTGTAGGAAAATAGAGCAAACTACTTTGAGGCTGGTTCTTCAATGGTTGCAACTGCACAAAGGCCACCAAGGGTACCTGTTGCCTCTGCACCTGCACCAACTCCTCCTCCAACAACAACTGAGTCAACACAGACAGCTTCTAGGTCAAGGAAGAGGGCAGCACCAGCTACAACAGCAGCAGCACCACCTCTCAAGAAGAGCAGGACCAACACCTCTTCTGCAACAGTAGTACCACCTCCCAAGAAGAAGAACACAACTATTTCTGGCAATGGATCAAGGTCTTCTCCAGCAAAGAACACCAGGTCATCAAGGTCTTCTCCAGCAAAGAACACCAGGTCAGTTGCTGCCAATAGAGCTGGCACTGGATCTTTCATTGCTCCTAGACAATCTGGTACAAGTGCTGTGCAGGATGGGTCAAAGAGGGTCAGGAAGCCATCTAATAGGCTGAAAGATTACTTTTATGCAAGTGGTAACTAGCTGAAGTTGTTGAACTCCAAGTGTTTGATACTGTTTGATTTGGTTTGTAATAACATTGCCTCACTAAGTACTTGATACTGCACTGTTTGATTTGGTTTGTAATATGGTACTGTATGTGTGGATTCTGCACTTGTTTGCAACTTCATTTCATCTGCAACTTTTATCTATATGTGGATTCAACACTTGATATACACCTTACAGATAGAAACATAGATAGAAAGATAGTCTCATAGATAGTCTCATAGATAGAAAGATATCTATCTGACCAAGTGCATTATATGGTACTGAGAGCACTGACCAAATGCATACATTTATTCAGAAACATCCACATGTTACATAGATAGATCTCTAGATAGATAGATAGTCTCATAGATTACATAGATAGATAGTCTCATAGATTACATCCAAGTCTCACAAAAACTACCAAAACTCTCTCTCAAATTGACTTACAGATAGAAAGATAGATAGCTAGATCAGTCATAGTGCTCAAAGAAACGGACCCACTTGGCCCTAGTTGCTGGATGAGGAGCCATGACTGCCCTAATCCTTGCCCACCTAATGATCTCCATGAATGATCTTCCCCTGCCTCCAGTGAAAACCAGCTCTAGTTCTTCATCATTGCACCTCTCCAGTACCTTGTTGGAGAGTCGGCAGTTGAACTCCTCTTACTGCTCATCCTGGGCCGCCTCTAGGGCCCTCTGCCTGCGCCTCCTCCTCCTCCTCCTCTGTGCATCTGCTGCTGTCCTAACCTCCACAGCCTCCCCCTCTTCCTCTGTGACATCTCCCATGTCAGGATCCATCTGTAGGGTTTCTTTTGGGTGGCGGCTGGTGGAGTCACTGGGAAAGGGTGGGGGTGGGGAGGGGTTTATATTGAGAGATGGATGGGGGGTTGGGTTTAGTAGGCCTAGGGTTGCATTTGGTCAGAGAGTAGTGGGCCACTAAGCCTAATTACCCACAGAAATAATATATGTACGCTAACAAATAACATATAAAAGATATAAGATCAAGTTGAACACTTAATAGCATAAAAGATCCACAACTTAGTAGCATAAGAGATCCATTTCCACTACTTAATAGCATAGGTGATCCATTACAACACTTAATACAATAGGTGATCCATTACAACTTAACAACATAGCAAATAAGGTTCTTACACTAGGTTAAACTTCACATTCCCCCAAAATGTACACCCATAATCACTTGAAGTCATGCCAGGCCACATCCTTATATAAAGGCCTTTGGATGTACTTACTTCACCAACATATCACAGCAAGTTCAAGACTCAAGGATGGCCTTGATTTGCTCTAACTTCTCCTTGCTGCCATACCCTTCTTTCAGCAGCTCAGCAACAACAAGCTCAAGCTTTGCCTTCTCCTTCTTAAGAACATCTCTGTCAACTTCAACATCCTTCATAGCCTTCCTGGTGTTCCTGATGATATCAGCTTGGCTCTGCAAAATGCACCTCTGCTCTTTTGCAAGTTTGAGCTTTTCCATCTGCACCTCCAACATGGCTTTCTCCTCTAGCTCCTTCTTCTTCTCAAGTTCTTCCTCCTCCACTTGTTTCTGGTACACCTGCTTGTCCACCCTACCATCCTGCCAATCAAACATCTTGGATACATCATCAACAAGCTTGGTGTACTCAATGCAAAGCTTGTCATTTTCAGTCCTAAGCTTGGCTAACTCCCTTTCATGCTCACTCTTAAGCCTGGCCAACTCCTTCTCAAACTTTTCCTTGTCATTTACCCTTCCAAAGTTCTGCTCATGGAACATCTCCCATAGCTTGCACAAACAACTCTGAAGAACAGTTGGCCAAGGCCCATCAACCCACTCTACAACACCACAATTCACACCATTTTCCTGCATTTGTAAATGTGATAAGTTATTACAAAAGGACTAGTACCTTATTTCAATTCCATGATTAACTTGATAAACTTAAGATTTTCTAACTATTAATAACATAAATGAGATATGATAAGTTATTACAATGCCATGATTAAGTTTCCAAAGTGACAAAAATACATATGTGTCTGTCATATCAAACAAACTGTTGCATCATATCAAACATCACTGAACACCCATAGCAGAAAACTTAATTGGCATCTAACCTGGACTGGGCAGCCATAGAAACGCCTCCCTATTACAGGCCCTTCAAAAGCAACATGCTTAATAGGCCTCAGTTGGTGCAGAATGCACTTGGGATGAGCAAGCTCAAGTTGGCCACAGAAAAGGGGCTCCACAGTGGTGTCTGGTTCCTCCTACAACCATAATAACCAACAAACACTGGTTTCAATCTGCACTCAATACCAGAATCAACTTGCACTGTTCATTAAATCCCCAAATCAGCATGAACCCTAACATTGTACAGAGATGAACCCTAGGTTACCTCAATCCTACAATCAAACCCCACCCTCACTAATCAAGAACAGTATCACACACACAACAACAACACTACACTAAGCAACATCCATGGCTGAAGCCTAAGCTACTAGCACCTAACCCTAACCTTAGGTGGCAAAGAACTTACCATAAGTCCCATGTCCATGCTGACAACCTCGCACTCCTCCTCCGAGCTGGTTTCCTCGTCGTTCCAGGAAGGCATTGCGGCAAGGAGGTCGATGACCACCGGCCTCGAAGACGACGCACGGCGGCGAGCTCGTACTGGAGCAGGGGTCTGGGAGCAGGGGAGTGAGAGAGCACGAGAGAGTGAGCGAGCGTGTGATCCCGACCGACCGAGCGGGTATATTTACCCCAGTTTCGACCGGGCCGGTCGGCTAACGGCCGTCAACTGCCGCGCCGTGAGCGCGCGTGGCCACGTGGGCTGACAGATGGGCCCAGGCAGTCAGAAAAACGGTTAAATCGCTAGTCACTGCGGGTTTGGGTTTTTTGAAACAGCGGACCGCGTGTTTGGTAGCTTTCTGAGAAAAATTAAAAACTGGTAGTTTTTTGAAACCTTAGCCTGTAAACTAGTAGTTTTATGCTATTTACTCTCTCGAGCAGTGTCTAGGGGTGCCGGTTCTGGTCGTATTCTTCCTTCCCCCAAGGTGGGGGAGAGTGGAAGGTGTCGGATCTGGCAAGATCGCCTTGGATAAGCTTGTTCAGTGCGATGGTGTTCCCTGATCTGGAGGACATCCATCTGCTGCTGCTTGTTTTATCAGGCTACCATGATGGTGGACGAGGAGCAGGGTAGGCGCAGAAAACTGAAGCCTGCAAGTCAGGTTTGAGCTTATCAGAAGAGGTATCTTTGGTGGAGCAACGACGCCCACAGATGGATGCCAGTATTCGCAAGTGCTTTTGCTTCTTCTGGCTGAATGGTGGCTGACTCCATTCTTCCCGGCTTGCGTGCCTGATGGGAGGCAGTTCCAACAACAGTTTAAAGGCCATGACGAGCAAGTGATGCTTCCATGATGATTTCGTCGCACCAGGTGGTTCGTCCCGGGGACGGCGAGGTTCAAATCGGGCAGCGGCTGTCAAGGACCCAATCACGTTTCTTGCTTTCAGCTCGAGGTCTTCCTTGTAGAAGTTAAGGACTTAGTTGTAATGTTTTTATTTGGGTCCTGTTTTTTTAACTGAGTACAATCGAAGCCATTCACATACACGAGCATACACTCACCCTTATGAATGCGCGCATGCACACCCTACCCCTATGAGAACCTCCGAGAGACTGAGCCGGCACATCATCTTAAGATTTGACGAAGTCGCCACAAACTCCTTGACAGAAACGTCTCCTCTGACTGAACGCACATCACTGAATTAAATTCAGAAAAATGCGAGCACCAATGTCAAGTCTAGGACTTGAACTTTGGTGTACTAGGGATACAACTGTCCTGTTGCAATTTGTGCTTTGATGTTTATCCAATGAAGTTTGGGGCTTTTGGAACCCTCTTTCTGTTCAATAAAATGTACATGGAGAAAATCTGCTTTTTTGTAGGGGTATATCTAAGCTTTATTAATCATAGTCCACATGAAGTGGTATACAACAAGGATCATGGGGATGGATAAACCAAAGATGTCGCCCTTGATCAAGAGTGTTTCAAAACTTAGCTAACCTATCTGCATCAGTGTTTGATGCCCGACCTTCAAAAGTAAACTTATATTTAATTAAACTAGCTCGCTGCTTAATCTCACTAGTGATACAAATACAACCATAAGTGCTACTAATCCCACTTTCAATGTCGTTCACCACCTGCTTAGAGTCGAGGCAATTATAACATTTTGAATCATCAAGTCTTCTGCCAGAGCCAAAACTTCTCTGCATGCCATCGCCTCGAGCATGGTTACAACGATGATTCCTCAGACAACCAGAAAGGAGCTAGGAAAGATTTTTTTTGAGACAAACTTCAAAGCTTTATTAGATCGTCACAATGTTTACAGGGACGAAATCAAGTTCGTTGGGCTGGCCTAACCAAGCATGGCGGCCAGTCCCGAGAGATAAAGCGTGCTTTGCCAGTTTGTGAGCCTCGATATTCGAGCTCCTAAACTCATGAATAATATTACAAGTTTCAAAAGACGATTTATATTGCATAATCTCCTGCACAATTGCACCGTAGCTCCCTTTATATTGCTGATGGATATCGTCGACGGCCACCTTGCAATCCGATGCCACATGGATCCTTCGGACGTAGAGATCATCGGATAAAGCCAGTGCCTCCCTGATAGCAAGTGTCTCCAGAATGCCGGGATCTGACAAGTTGGGGAAAACCACCGCCGATGCTCCCATGAAAACACCATCTTGATCTCTGCAGACAGCTGCCACTGCTCCAAGCGATCGTCCCACCGCTGCGTCTACATTGAGTTTTACTAGCCCATCCGGAGGTGCCAACCAATGATTTGGGCGGCGTTGGGGCGGCCCCCTTCCGACCACTCCAGGCTGTTGTAATGATTTTAGTTCTGCTATGTGTGATGTAACAAAGCTGTTGATAGCAAAGGGTGTTTGGAAAATATCCTCATACATGGCCTTTCTTCGTGAACTCCACAACGCCCATAGGGTGACCACAAAAGCAAGGAAATCCTCCTGGTTGAGAGCTTCATACATTACGAACAACCACCTCTTTGGGTTTTCCTCTCTGCAAGTACTTAGTTTATCCAAAACAGCTTCCGTTGAGAGTGCCCAAGTGCTCCTCGAGACCGAGCAGTCCACCAAGGCATGTCGCCAAGTATCAACAGCCCCGCAAAGGCAACAAGCCCTGGAAGATGACATGTTTCTATGGTGGAGAAGTGCAGTTGTGGGAATAGAATTTCTAGCGAGCCTCCACAAGAAAATTTTCAGCTTGGAGGGAACCCTGATCCGCCAAAGATCAGTCCAGCCTTGGTCAGCACCCTGGGAGTCGGAGGAGCCCCCCTGCTCATACAGCCATGCCTCTCGGCCTAGCTTTGTCCGTTGAATCATCCGGTACGCTGAACGCACTGAAAAGATACCCTTTCGATCCTCTGACCAAGCCCAAAAGTCATCTATCTGTCTTGTGCAAAGAGGAATTTGTAAGATGGCCTCTGCGTCTATTGGTATAAACACCGAATGCACCAAGTTCTCGTTCCAGGTAGACGAGGTATGGTCGATCAGCTCAGCCACCTTCCTCGGTGGATCAAGGATCAAACAAGCAATGGGCCTTCTCGCATGTGATCTCGGCAACCAGTTGTCCTCCCAGATATTGGTTGATTCCCCATCTCCAATCCTACGCACCAAACCTTGAACCATAATGCCCCGGCCATCAAGAATGGCTCGCCAGATCTGCGAGGGGTGTGGTCCCAAGGTTGCACCGAAGATATCTGTATCAGGATGATAGACTACTCTCAGGATCCTCGCGCTCAACGACAGGGGTTTTTGCAACATACGCCAGGACTGCCAAGCTAAGAGGGCCAACTTAAAGATCTCCATGTCTCGAAAACCAAGGCCTCCAATGTTCTTTGGTAATGTCATCACGTCCCAAGCCACCCAGCTAGGCTTCCGCTTTCCTTGTTTGCTCCCCCACCAGAATTTTCTGATTAGCGAAGTAACACTTTCGCATAGTCCCCGAGGGAGACGGAAGCATGCCATAGAGTATACTGGAATTGCTTGAGCAACCGCCTTGATTAGTACTTCTTTCCCTGCGGATGATAAGAGTTTTTCCATCCAACCTTTCACCTTTTCCCAAACACGATCCCGCAAGTACTTGAAAGTCCCATTCTTCGAGTGTCCGACCTCCGTTGGCATACCCAGGTACCTGTCACTGAGTGACTCATTTTGCACATTCAAAATATTCTTCATATCATCTCTAACCTGTTGCGGGCAGCCTTTGCTGAAAAAGATTGATGACTTATCGTGATTTATCCTCTGTCCAATGCCAAATAGTATGTGTCCAGTAGGTTTGATACCGCTACTGCCCCCTCATTCCCTGACTTAAAAAGCAGCAGGCTGTCATCGGCGAAAAGAAGGTGGTTCACGGCGGGAGCCATAGGTGCCACCTTTAACCCTAAAATGTTTGATGACGAAGAACTGGTTTTCAGGAGGCACGAAAGGCCCTCCGCTGCAATTAAGAAAAGGTAAGGGGATATCGGATCTCCCTGCCTTATACCTCTGCTTGGTACAAACTGATCAAGCTTTTCTCCATTAAACAGTACTGAAAAGGAAACATACCGCACCATGCTCATGACAGTTTTTATCCAGGGGACGACAAACCCTAGCTTTCCCATTATGGCCTCCAAATAGTCCCACTCCAGCCTGTCATACGCTTTCATCATATCAAGCTTAAATAGCACAATAATTGTTAGCCTTCGCTTTACTGCGCTTCATGAAATGAAGACACTCATAAGCACTTATAATATTATCTGTTATGAGTCTGCCTGGGACGAAAGTCGACTGCTCCTCAGATATGATATCTGGTAGAATTTGCTTCAGCCTTTTTGCAATGACCTTGGATGCAATTTTGTATAGGACATTGCAGAGGCTAATAGGCCTAAATTGTGACAAGATGGAAGGGTTTGTTACCTTGGGAATCAGAACAAGGATGGTGTCGTTTATGCTCTCCGGAGTTTCTTCCCCTCTCACAATCCTCAAAACATCATATGTCACCTCTGCACCACATAACTCCCAGTGTCTTTGATAGAAGTGTGCCGGAAAACCGTCGGGACCAGGCGCCTTTGTTGGGAACATTTGAAACAAGGCTGCCTTAACCTCCTCATTTGAGTAGGGGGCACACAACATGTCATTCATCTCTGCCGACACTTTAGTTGGGACGCAATTTAAAACTCTCTCCAGATTGCTCACCCCCTCCGATGTATATAGAGTCTTATAGAAGTCATTTACCATCGCCTTCAACTCCTCCGGATCATCTGTAATTACCCCCAGCGAGTTTTGTAAAGCCTTGATCATATTCTTCTTTCGACGGATACTCGCCCTTAAGTGAAAAAATTTGGTGTTCCTATCACCCGATGTGAGCCACTCCACCCTTGATCTCTGCCTCCACATAATTTCCTCCCTGTGATATAGCTCCACAAGCTTCTCGTTGATTTTGAGCTCAACATGTGTTGGCGCAGTACGGCTTGCGTCTAACCTGAGCTGTTTGATCTCCTCGCAAACACTCCCGAAAAGTGTCTTTGTTCCATCGGCCCAAATCCTGTGACACCGCTGAGAGTTTAGCTCTGAGCTCTTCTACCCTGGTGGTGGCTCCGTGCATTGCCCATGCCTCGGTAATCTTACTGCTCCAGGAATCATGGCCCTCCCACATGACCTCATATTTAAATGGGCTAGAACTCTGGCTTCTCCTCTGATCTGTGTTCGTTCTTGCTAATATCGGGCTGTGATCTGATGTGGCAGCCACCAGATGTGTTAGATCAGCCAAAGGAAAATGTGCGTGCCACTCAGCCGACACCAGGGCTCTGTCGAGGCGCACCCTCGTGAAAGTACCTCCAGTTACCTTCTTTTCAAAAGTCCATGGAATACCAGAATAGCCAATGTCCAGCAACATGCAAACATCAACGACATCTCGAAAGGCTTGTATCTGCGCACTGCTATGTTGCCTGACTCCCACATGCTCATCTGGATGTAACACTTCATTAAAATCACCCACGCAGAGCCATGAGAGACTGCTCAGAGTACTGATGTTTTTTAAAGTGTCCCATGTCTTGTACCTCAGGTGGGTTTGAGCTTCGTCGTATACTACAGTTAATCTACAAGGGTCATCGCCCGGTTCAAAGACCGAGCAATCAAGATGGTAATCAGAGTAACCCAAAATCTCAATATTTATTGCATTGTTCCAAAACAAACCGATACCTCCACTTCTACCACGACCGCTAACAGCATAACCATTATCGTAACCAAGTGTTCCTGCTAAAGCTTCTACCCTAGAGCCTTCCAACTGGGTTTCTACGATACAAAACAGAGTAGGGCAAATTTCCTCGCGAAATCGCGAAGTTCACGAATCATCGTGGCTTTGCCCACGCCACGACAGTTCCAGCAAAGAACACTCATTGGGCTCGGCGGTGCCCGTCACTCGGGCCCGCCAACTTTGGATCTATCTTGCTAAGCAACATGGACTTCACCACTGAAACTTTCTCCGTCTCTGTCCCCACCTTTGCTCTCTTTGTTTCCTGTGTATAACTCGGGCTTGATGGCACCGTTGGGGGAGGCAGTGCAAGCATCTTCCCTTGTATCCCCTCTGGGGATTGTTCAGATTCCTTCAGGATCGTCTCCGGTCTCAGATTCACGGGTGGTTCAGACCCCCTTTTCCTGACCCTTTCAGCGTCCAGCATCTCCAAGTCCTGCTGAGAGTATTCAGCTTCGGCCCCATCATGCTGAGAGCTTGAGCCCCCACTTCTCCCAGTTCGTCCTCCTCTGCGCCCCCTGCGTCCACGGCCACCTCCGGGACCGCTTCCGTTCCTCATGAACCAATTTTGCCCTGAGCTCCTTAAAGACAAGAGCCGATGGAGGGTGAATGCCTGTACCATGTTCCTTGTAGAGATGGCCTAGCATGCCGCATACCGCACACCAATCCGGTAGCTTTTCATATTTGACCTTGTAGATTTGCCTCTCGCCTCCCCTGATCATAGATACAACGTTCTTAAGCGGCTTGGTGACGTTTATCCTGACCCACACACGGTAGAAGTTTCCCGTGAAATCGTGCAACTGAGCTTCAGTGAAGAGGACCTCTCCCACCTTGGCTGCAAGGGAAGGAACCAGGTGGGCGTAGAGGAGCGGTACATCATGAATCTGGATCCATATCTCGATTGAGTCCAACCTGACAGTTGATGGCTTCGTCACCCCATCATATTCCTTGAGAATTACTGCATCACCTCTGAAGTGCCATGGTCCCTCATGCATGACCCTCTCCCAATCCCCTAGGCAGGAAAATTGGATAGTGTAGAGGTTCTCCTCTAAAGGCTTGAACTTAGCTTCTTGTGCGAGATCCCATGCCGCTCTCATGTTCTTGAAGAACCAAACTGACTGTAGGGTTTATCGGAATTAACCCTAGCGAGAGCAATCCACCTAGCCGCCTCCTGCCGGACGTCTTTCTCATCGAAGATCACGTCGTCCAGGTCGTCCTCCTTCAGCCCTAGCTCTTCCATCATCCTTGCGACGTCGCTGATCCCCTCCGTAAGCGGAGATCCATCTGCCGCCATGTCGAAACCCTAACCCGAGTTTAAAGATCGGGTTTCTGCAGTCGCCCTATGCCCCCATCCTCCGAAAACAGCCAAGGCCCTCGGCCAGGAGACACCGAGAGGCCCTCCCGCGGTCCAGGAGAAGTAGCTGCGGAGGGGTCGCGGGCGGGGAAGATCAAAACTCGACGGCGGCGACAATCACCCCCGAGAAAGCAAAACCCTAACTAGAGGGAAAACTATACTCGAAGCTGTCTGTTAGCCACAAGAAAGCTAGGAAAGATAAACAGACTAACAGAGGCAGGATCGGGTCGGCCTTTATGGCAAACAAAAGGAGGATTGGGCCGGCCTGTTTTTTTTTTTGAGATAATAGTCCGGCCTGGTATCAAGATCGCTTTAAAACAGGCCGAACGGTTAGGCCCACGTACCCTCCGCCGTGCCGCGTGCGTGTGAGCCCTAGAAGGATCGGCACCTTCTTGTGGCCACCCAACCCACCCTCGCGTTCCCCCCACATCTCGTCGCTCGTCGTTTCCCCCAATCCGCTCGCCTCGCCTCTCCCCAACCGCCGCTCCGCCCCCCGCGCCGCCTCCTGCTCCGGCTCCGGCGAGATGTCTCGCTTCGGGCGCTCCGGCCCGCCGCCGATCCGCGACACCTACTCCCTCCTCGTCCTCAACATCACCTTCCGTAAGTTTCCCCTTCGCATCTTCACTGCGCACCCTTCTCCCCGAGGTGCGCCTCCAATAGGCGGCTGCTCTAATCCTCCCCGTGCGTGTCGCGCAGGTACGACGGCCGATGACCTTTTCCCGCTCTTCGACAAGTACGGCGAGGTCGTCGACATCTACATCCCCAGGGACCGCAGGTAGGCAAAAAAAAAGACAAAAAACCCTAGGTTCTTCGTATGCTGGTTTGGCAGTTGGTCTGTGTTCGTGTGTAGATTGGGTGGGTGTCCTGTAGGGCTGCGGAGTGTGCACACGGAAATTTTAGGGTTGTGGGATTTGATTCATGTTGTTTGTACACCTGCACACGGAATTTTTAGGGTTTTGGGAGTTGTTTCATGTTGTTTGCACATCCATTTTCTGCAGGACTGGCGACTCGCGAGGGTTTGCCTTCGTGAGGTACAAGTATGAGGACGAGGCGCAGAAGGCAGTTGATCGCCTGGACGGTGGGTTCCTCTCCTCCATGCGAATTGGAAAATGCTGTGGTACATGTTGTTTTAGGATTGGATTCAACTTCATTTTGTTGGTTATCTTCCAGGGAGGTTGGTGGACGGGAGGGAGATGATGGTGCAGTTTGCCAAGTACGGGCCAAATGCTGAGCGGATGTAAGATAAAACGTCTTTCCTGACTACTGGCATAATTATTGAGGAAATCTTGATATTGACACTTACTCCCTCGGTTCACATATATAAGATGTTTGGATATTTCAATATGGACTACATACGAACTGAAATGAGTGAACACACACGCTAAAATGTGTCTATATACATCCCATCCATAAAAGAAAGTTACAAAATCTTATATTTGTGTACGGAGGCACTATTTTTAAGCCAATGCCGATGTCTTGATATTTAGGCATGGACCGGTTATTTGCTAGATGTAAACTTCCTGGTTGGATGTGTTAGGCACTACATACCCTATGTCTAGTGCAACAGTAGATTACTCGGTACTAGAGCAAAGGAATCGATGGTTTTGAAGATTTTGCTACATTTGGATGCCATGAATTATCTTTGATTATGAACCATCATTCCCAAAGTGTTAGGTTACATCAGTATGGTGCGGTATTAGGTTACTCAATACTAGAGCAATTATGATGTTGTCTTAATTACACAATTTGCTGATCTTAACATATTAGCTCTTATTACGTACCAGGTTACAACTTGTGTGAATATGTGATGCTCTGTCTAGGAATCATTTTCTTGTAATTTTCTGTTGGCAATGGTAATCAGCAAGAAGTGGGCATGCGCTAACCATAATACTACCTGATATAGTTTATTTCTCATACATTGTTTTCTCTATAGTGAGAAAAGTAAGCTATGCATATTTTGTCAGGATATACACTATGTAGTCAGAATTGATTATTCCAAGAAGTTCATGAAAATTGCTCTATGTAAAAGAATGAACTAGCACCTATCATAAAGCTGTTCTGTTTGTTAGTGTTGAAGCCGATGACCTAATATTCTTTTGCCTGAACTTTGCAGTCAGAAAGGGCGAATCATGGAAACGGTCCCGAAGCCAAGGGGTCGTTCCAGAAGCCGCAGTCCAAGACGGGGGTATTTTTTTCCTAGATATATATACATGTTATCATATATTTCTTCGTTGTCGTTTTCCCACTTAGTATATTGTACATTTCATTTACCATGCACATGTGTATAGCCCTTTCGGAGGGAACTTTGGCTTGTGCACAAGCCCCATATGCCTGCTTATCTGGTTTGGGATTCAATTGAAGCACATTATTAAGAAAGAAAGAAAGAAAGAAAGAAGGCAAGAGAAATAGGGCTGTAGTTCAGTAGTTGTGTAAGTAATGGAGGTTCCAGTAAGTTCTTCAGCATCAAACTATGGACATGCCATGGTTGTCGACTTTGCTGACTGCTACAATGTCTATTGGTCACGTCGATGGACGAAGCCATGTTCCTAATGATAAGATTATCTATCAAAGTGGGATTCAATTCAGATTTCCTCCGTTCTTGTTGCTCTTTTTTTTCACAATGCCAAAAAATCACGTGCATACCTCATCTGCAGGTACCGTGATGATCATCGGGGCAGAGATTCTAGAAGGCGAAGTCGGAGTCGGAGTGGAGATAGATATGGACGTGACAGGTACAGAGAGAGGGATCATCATCGTCATAGCAGGAGTCGTAGCACTAGTCCTGATGATTACAAGAGGCGTGGCAGAGACAGGTATACACATCCAGATAATCATTGTTGTTTTATGCTGGGTTATATACCGTACATTCATCTTTAATTATATGTTTTTTGGCTGCACATAGAAGTCCTAGTCGTAGCAGGAGCCGCAGCTACAGTCCTGATGATGACAGGAAGGGTGGCAGAGACAGGTATGCACATCCGGGAATCATCTCTTTTGTTCCGTTTTACTGAATTTAACTGATGCCCTTTATTATTGCAGTTTGTCGCCCGCACGCAGAAGCACTAGTCGCTCCCCTCGCAAGACACCACCTCCTCGCAAGACACCACCTCCTCGCGAGGGGTCTCCTGCTAAGCGCAATGATGATCGGTCTCCTGTTAGGCGCAATGATGACCGTTCTCCTGTTAGGCGCAATGATGACCGGTCTCCAGGCTCTCGTAGCCCTTCAACATGAGCTGAATGTCAAACAACTGAGGTCTCTAAACTGTTCAAATTATATATGTCATCACAGTTGATACCCTAGCACGCGATAACATGACTTGTGCTTCTGTCTACAGGATCAATGGAACAGAGCTGCTCATATTGGAGGCTGTTCAGTTGCTTTATCATGAACAATCTGCAGTTACAATTGCAAATTAAAAATGTTGTGGTGCTTGACATCGGTGACTACTTCAGGCTACAGATGCTGCTTTGTGGATGTCTGGATACTTGTTAGAACTATATGTACTACTTCACCTTCTTCCAATTCAATCTTGTCTATTAGCACCAAGTATTACTATTTCCTTTCCAGTGTTGGGCACTTACTATAAATGGTAATTTGCACCTTTCTAGTTACATGATGTGGTGAAGAGGTGCTGGTTGATAAAGGCTGAACACACAAGTTGCTTGCTGTTGCCGTTGATATTGTTTGTGCTGTATCCCTTAATGATGATGATGCTGGTGATGGAGATGATGATGGTGATGCTGGTGGGGGTTGATGATGGTGGTGATCATTTTGCTGCATGCACTCTTGTTATGCTGACAAGTAAGGTTCAAATGATCCAGCTGAGGTTCACTGCTTAAGCTGTTCATCAATAATAAAGTATTAAACAACTCTGGTCCATGTTACTGCATGCTAGGATTTGAAAAAATTGGTTTCTTAGTTGAGTCTCTGCTCATGATTTATGTTATGCAACCACAACATATCTTTACAAAAGTGTGGTAGCAACAGACATTTGGGTGTTCTTTGTTGTTAGTTCTGGCCTAAATAAATTCTGATATGATGATAGAGTCTTGAAAGATAAGTGGAACTTAAAAGTTAGTACAGTACCTTTCTATACCATTTAGAAGTCTATTATGTAAAGACTACATAGCAATGCAAATACTCTTAATGTGCTGACCAAGTCAATTTTTAGTATCTTAGGATTTTGTGTGGTTTATAGAGTTCAGAATGTTTGGCAGTTGATGTTCCAAGTTTACAGTCACTGTAAGCATGTGGTAGCATCTTGACTTGTAACCAGTTTGTGAGACTTCTTTTCTTCATATTATGACTCTTATACGGCTTTTTTTTAAAAAAACTTTACAACTCTTAACATCCTTTCGCAATAGAAGGTGTGGTAGGTGTTTTCAATTGCAGACTGAATTATGTCAGCTCCAAGGCCTGCTGCCCTGTAGATGTATCATGCGAATGCTGACTTAGGATCATGTGGTGATGGCGGCCCTATGGAAAGAACCTACGCTCCATGATTGATGTATATATTTCCGAAGTGTAATGTATGGTAACTTTGTAGTGATGTTCATTTGGTACACAATTGAAAATTCCTTGAAAAGAACTTGCGCTGATTTGGTTTGATTGTACCATGGGCTACTTTGCTCATTGACGAGTGCTTGTTGCTTGTTTGGATATCCAATTCGAAGTATTTACCTGGCATATTTCGGATCTGCGCTTTCAGTGTACAGAGCTACCTGGCAAAATCGTATACTTGCTGTCACGGTGAACAACAGGCAGCGATGACTGCACACAACAGGTCACAGAATGTTCACGAACATTTTTCAGTTGTCCCGAAAGTGTCAACCGACATCCCTGATTAGTCTGAAAAGCAAAAGATGCCTAGCGGCACCCTCCATTTTCGCTCATATAAAACACGCTGGCTGAGTGGGGTTCGGGGTGCCAGAGGTGATGGATTTGTTCAGGAGAGCAGAGGCTCCCATAATTCGACAAAACATGCATAATGTAGTATTAGGGCTTCTCCAGCATGGTTTACCAAATGGACATCTCAAAATGTCCGTGGACAGCCAACCGTACGGAGGCAACCGTGTCCCTCAAACACCGCATTCCTAAATATTTGTTTTTTTAAAGATTTCAAATAGACTATCATATATGGATGTACATAGACATATTTTAGAGTGTAAATTTACTCATTTTACTTCGCAGGTAGTCATTTGTTGAAATCTTTAGAAAGATAAATATTTAGAAACGGAGGGAGTAGATTTTTATTGAATTTTGGATTACTTTTTAAACAGCGGAAGTCCCTAAAAAAACTAATTTACTCTTTGTCAGAGGTAAGGGCGACGACCATCGCACCAGACGGTCCAGCCTCCTCGTCGTTGGGGGCCACCGTGGTTTGCATCTTCGTCGTGCTGCTTTGATGCCTCCTCATCCTCAGCCGCTAGACCGCATTTTGTTGACGCGGAGTTGCCTCACGGTGGACCGCTTTGTATGGAGGCGAGAAACGCCCGGTTCACGTCGACAATTCCTGGGGCCGCCTCAACCATGGTCAAGACGGCAATGCAAGCCGAGCCTCCACCAAGTGATGCTCCTCCAGGAGTGCCACCCAACACCAACGCCCCATCAACAACCATCGCCTCCTTCGCTGCAGGCTGTTCTGGCTCTTTGACCTCCGCCATAGTCATGGGGTTGCCCCTCCCACTCCTTCGAGCTAGGCACTCCGGAGCCGAGCTCAAAGGTGCCCACATCAAATGTGGGCCTAGCACCAAGTGTCCACAGACAAACCACAGAGACAACCATTGTGATGGCGAACAACAGGCACAAATGTGATCTAGGGGTGGTCGGACGACATCTCGAACGGTTGGAGAAGTGACTCAAAGCTAGGGTTTTGAAGTAAATAACAGGGGCAAGGCACAGAGGGGCAAAGGCATGAGTGCAGGCAGCCAGAGTAGGCTTCTCAGGCGGCGCGTCGGGATGAATGCAGGTAGGGAATCCTGACAGCGACAACCATGAATCCTTTGTTCGGAACAACAATAATTTTAGGAGCTTTTGGCATAGGCTTCGGTGCATAATAACAGCAACCTGGGCACTTGTCATGCATAAAACTAAACTAACACAGCTTGCAATGTCTCGTCGAAGTAGAAATGTGCGATGAACTAGTTCAGCTTACAATGTCTCCAGGTTGTACAAAAGCGTTCGACGAATCGCTTGAGGATGCATAACACTGGCGGCAGTTTAATCAGCAGACATTACAGGTGCAACTATATGTAAAAGCACGGCCCCAGGATCACGACTGCATCAACTTCAAGCCTGCTCAGGGGCGCTTCGGAGGGAAATACTGCACGTTGTTGTCTTGGCACATCCCCTGGAATGACCAGAAGAGAAATTATTAGGTCAAGACATCAGAGTTGCGTCGCAACAGTCACAATTCTTGCAAGAATGAAGGCATGCAGTTTTTACCTGATACTCCTCTGGAAGTTCCTCTGAGACAGCCAGAGTATAGCACCCTGGAATGAACCTCCCTGCAGATTGAGAAACAAACATAAGCAGATGGTTTCAGTTAACCGTTACAACGCAACACTTTGTTTAGCATAAGTCGTGCGGTTATGACACAAAAGCAGACATGGTCCTCCGGCAAAGTCCATTTCAAAGGGCTGCCAGAGTAATGGCTAGCACCACCATGGACCATTGGCATTAATTTCTCTGTTCTGCTTGACTAAAAGCTTTCACATGATATGGAAGGACATAATACTGGCGCGGTGGTAATAACTGGTTGAAGTTCTTAGTAGGGGACTTCTTTTAACAAGGAGACTGCCTAGATTCGTGATGATAGTAACATCATACATATACTCGACAAAAAAGAAATATCTTCCTTGATATTGTTTCATGATGCAGAATTCAGATTATGGCCATCCCACTCAACTATTAGGATTCTTGTTGACAAATCCTACGGGCTAGAGCCATAGGCTCGATCGTTCCCACTACTACTTGAATGGTTAGGTCTGAATCCTGTAGTGGAGCTTTCCAAAAAAACTTTCCGAACAAATTCACAGTTCTATTAACTCAAGCGACTCTTTACTGTTGCTCCATTTTTTTTTACTTTCGCTTCAAGTTAAGATTTCTATTTATTTTATTTCTATTATATTGATGGTTCATCACATTGCCTTCTATGATGCAATTCATAGACAATACATATTGGAACCCTATTTCTTACTTTTTTTTTTATCATCCCTCCCTTTATCCACATCCCTTTAGTTTCTTCACAACCTAGAATCTCATTACTTTCTAGAGAATTCTAACGAATTTCATATAAAAAATCAAGACCATAATTTGATTCAAATTTGCACTAATGCAATCCTCAGCCAGTTCCTTTCATTTACATTTTGTTGGCATGATTTTTACATTGTGAAACAATGTCAAGGAAGTAATTTTCTAGAGTTCATCTTTTTACTAGAAACATACAAAAAATTGTTTAAGTATTGGATGACAGTACCAACATGCATTACTTAAATAAAGAAGGCTTCAGCACGCAAACAATGGAAAAGATATGCACTTGGGTTAACAAGCATGCAATCGGACAGTTTAAATAAAGATTCCAATGTCAAATCTAAAATGTTACAAATACAAGCTTAACACAGCAATTATTGTCCTATGAGATAATCCACTGATAATTTCCTTGCTATAACAAGGACTCAAGAACCCAGCCCTGGAATTAAACAAGCTAGGAGTGGATCTTGGCAAATATTTCAGTTCAGTTTTCTGATCCTTCACAAGTGGTAACCACATACAGGTCAAATAGATATATTTTATAAGGAAAGAATGCCAACACACTCAGGTGGATCCTTAATAACGAATTTAAGTACTACTAGCAACCATAATATTTTTAGAGAAGGGGAGTAAGAAGACAATGAACCATAAACAGTATAAGGTATATGCAGTACTCATCTGGACACCCCACCTAGTAGTGATTATAGACCTAAACGATTAGTATATGGTAGCTAGGAGAGCTTTCCAGTAAATGGTCTAACCTGTTCCTTTTTAGTACTCTATAAAAATGTATATCATAAGTTCATAACTAGGCTCGAAATGTAAATGTGCAATAGCATAAAGTAAACCAAACTGGATAGAGAAAGTACCCTGAAGACAAAAATAAGCAAATGCTGTGTGATAACTATTTAACTACACACTCACCAATTCTCAACCAACGAGCAGCCCAACTCCTATTGGGATCCATCAGCGATATTATTCTGCAAGCCAAAATTTGTGCAATAAATTCAGAAAGAGGAAGCACTGGGCTGCATAAATAATATATATTTAAGGGCATACGATCTTTCTGCGATCAGAAACAGCACATTCTTATGAATATATAAATGTTTTCATGAATTATTCACCAAAATCACCCAAAGAATTGAAGTAATCAACAAGAGGGGTGGAATTTATTTAGAGAAAAATAACAAGCATTGCATTTATTTCTTCCTCTTATCTGTTTGTCAGTCAATTTGCAGCCCGTGAAAGCACTAGATATATTCTTTATCACAAAAAGAGATTACAAAAACATGGATTCAGTGCATCTCCACCAGAGAATTAACCACTGAGCAACACTAGCCAGAAGAACTACAAGACTGCAGTGCAGAATAGAGTTACCCAGTGAAGTTGGCGGTGGTGCAGCTGACCACGTTGTCGCGATCTTTGTCCATGTCCAGGAAGGGGCAATTCTCGCAGCCATTCTCCCTGAACTGCACATCCCATGCAGCAATCAGACACAGTAGATGTTAAACATCAGCAAACAACAATAACATTCAGCCACGCTGCTTGTGCCACCAAATCGGACAATATTTCTCACTGCAGAATTTATAAGAAACACAGGCACGCGATCCAAATCGAGAACATGTGGCTAAACCCTACCATCCGACAGCGTACTAAAAGAATAAGGCGCCCTAGTTTGACACGCAGATATAGATTCAATTAACCGAAAGGGGGGTCGAAACCCTAGGTCCAGACGGACGGGTAGCGATGGGGGCGGCGGCGGCGGCGGGTAGGTACCTGGTCGTAGGTCTTGACGAGGCGGCAGCGGAGGCATGCGCGGAGCTCGTGGCCGAAGCTGTTCGGGATCTGCGCGTGCTCAACCCCGCCGTCGTCCATCATCCCGCCGCCGCCGCCCCTCATCCTTGCTTCCCCTCGCCTCCTCTCCTCGCCTCGCCTTGCCTGCTATTCGCTTATGTCCTCTCTCGCTCGTTCCCTCGCTCGTTCCGTTCTAGAGCTCTCTCGTATCTTCTCCTTTTCTTTTTCCTATTTTTCGGGTATTTGTGTTTTCTCAACTTTTCAGCTTGGGCCTTGTATGTGATGTTTGGGCGCATACGATCCAACGGTTGTTGGGTTTGCCGACCTTCCAGAGCCCGCTGGACTGGACTAAGTAATACTCACTCCTTTCTAAGGCTTGTCTCAACTTTTTTGTTTTTTCACTTACAGAATGCCTTGGTTGATGAGATTTGAGATTTGAGCCCTATAAATCGGAAGGGAGGGAGTAGGACAGCAAAGAACGAACTAAGGCCTCATTCGGTTCATAGGATATAAGAAAATCATCTTGTCTCAAAAAGAGAGAGAAGAAAATCATCTTCTTTGTCTAAAAAAAAGAAAGAAAAGAAAATCATCTTCTAGCCCTAAAAAAAGTAATCATATTTTTAAGAAAATAAGAAAATCATAAGAATAGAAAAATCATAGGAAATGAGGTGATATGTATTTCAATTTCTGCATGGAAAGAGAGGTTGTTTGATGCATTCCTTTAAGATATGAAGGTCTCTATCCTACATACCCCGCAAAAAAAGTCTTTATCCTGCATAAAAATAGGAATCCATTTCTATAAATCAAAGAGCTCTAAAGATATATTTCCGTTGAAAATCCTATCCTATAGATTTTCTATAAAATTCCTACAAACTAAAATAGGCCTAAAGGATTTCACAAAACTAGACCGTGTCAGTCCTTTATAAATATCCATGCCAGATGTGTAGTAGGTAGGGGAGCTCTTGTGGAAAGCGAACTTTTGGCTCTCGGGTGCGCACACACCCTATATGTGCAGTAATTTTATAATTCTAGGAAAATTAAAAAAAAATCGGAATCTTTTTTTGAAATAAGATCAAGTATTATACTTGTATACAAAGTTTGGACAAGGAAGCATTCCTGTTGACTTCCGGGTGAAAAGAACAAATTTATGATGACAATATAGCGTGAATAGTATTTGTATATAGTGTTTTTGATGAATCTTTGACCTGGGATACAATGAAAGTCATTCTGGTGAATCTTTTTATATGAGCATAATATTGGATAATGTTTGATTCCACAAAACCTTTCGATTATTTGACTTTTTTAATTACTAAATTACTTTTTAATATAGGGTTGCAATAACACGCGAGAGCACAAGTGTATTTCCTAGCTCTTGTGGCCATACAACAAAATCGCTTGATTTCAACAAAAAAATTCAAATGAATCATAACACTGACAGCACAAAGAGGCAAACACATGGAACGTACTAAAACTACGGAGACAACAATGAAGAAACACATTGCAATAAGATATTCAGTCATTTCCAACAGATCCGAGAATCATCACAACATGTTGCTCATGTATATATGCACAAAGATCATACACACTTGTGACATGTTGAAACACCTTACACAACATATAAAAGTTCCTGGATTCGCTAACATTTCACCGTCAACAATGGAGATGCCGACCTTTATTGATTCATGCTCGGCCACAAATTCGGCTTGCTGAAGCCCCACGGCAACCCTAGACCCATTCCATATAATCCGAAACCATTTTAGTGGTGTCAACAAAAAATGGTGATGGAATTTTACTGACAAATGTCAATGTTGACAAGATCTAAGCTAGTTATCTGCATAAAAAACTGATTATCAAGGATATCTATGAGTGTCAAAAATTGGTCACTATTATCCCACCTAACTTCTAACTCCTTTTTATCCTTTATATTTTTCACGTGTTAAAAAGGCGAGTGCCATCTTTTCAATGGACAACAACAATATTACTACATCATGCTGATCAACCCACGGAATTGTTTGAGTCATTGACTTGGGTGTGAATTTATTGTAGGCATGAGTAGTGAACAATTATCATCCCAATGAGTGTATTTAAATGAAAATCCTTCCACCAGTGCCATTAATTGCAATCCATTCTTCATACCTTTACTGAGCTTGTCTTGGGTATGATGATTTTATATATAATTTCCCCTCTTCTACCTAATTGTATTTTTTGTTCCTTTTAGAGAAAGGGAAAAGGAGACAAGGTGTACAATTACTTTTTCCTTCCTTCAAAGCACTTGTTTTTAACCCCTTCTGCATAAGATAGTCTATTGGAAAACAATAGAAATAATGATCTTATAGCAGGTTTGGAAGAATAAATTATATGCTACCTAATGCAGTGACGGTCCTAAACCACTTCGAGATGCATGTGTTTTGCTTACATAACCCGTTGGGTCAAATTTTATCTTTTTTTACCAAGGATATTGTCAAAGTCAAACTATCTTGGTCAATAGGGTTGTACTTGCCATGAGAACGTCTTATAACATTGATCTTTGAGTCACTGTACCTCTCAGCTGGATACTAGCCGTATAGTGTTTCGTCGGGGTCCCTTGTGTTCGTGTCAGGCATCGAAGGAAAGAAGGTTAAGTGATAATGGTGGTAGTGCATGGGAATGAAGTCTCCATGGCATGTTCGTTGAGGACTGTATCCAAGATTTAGGCAGAAGAGGGGTCCATAAGGCAATACTTACAACGAAAAGTAACAGAACAACAAATAATCACAAATTCAGAAAAATTAAATAAAAATCTATATCCATTGTAGGTTCGTTGAGAATCGTATCCAAGATTTAGGCAGAAGGAGGGGGGGGGATAAGGCAATAATCAAAAATAAAAGTAACAAAACAACAAATAATCACAAATATCTTGATCATACAGTGTACTTGTTGTGAAATAACTATATGTATTGATTCAATGTGATCGCGTGAACCATGATGCATCTGATGCTTGGTACGTTCAGTCATTTTTCTTGAACTTGGGTGTGAGCATATAGGGGGGCTAGGTGTCCACTAAAAAGTCTCGCTCATTTAATTTGTATCTGGTCAACCTTTTGACATAGTTCATATGTCTTGTAATAGCATTCCTTTCCAGTATATTCCTTGTGTGCAACGGTATGAGCATAAGATGTTTAACGAAATATATTGTATGCGGTAATGTATATTGTCTATGATACTTTCTAGTTTCTACGAAAAGGCATGAACTTACTAATGAGGGTAGAGGGAACTAGCAATTACAAATTTTGCAGGTTCCTTTAAACCCAAAACACAATGTGCTAAAGATTTTCAGAAAGGACATTCGACCTATACAATACATGCAACTAGATGTCTATCGGCTTGGACACTCGAGTTGTCGACTGGTACACTCCAAGCCCTATGCAACAAGTGTCTATCGGCTCGGAGACTTGGAGTTGTCGATTGGTAGACTCCGAGCCCTCTAGTCATATATTTTAAGGTTTTGACTTGGACACTAGAAGATTGTCCGGATTTTTAAAACGTAAGAATAGAAGAAAAAAATATAGAAACACGGTAGTGTGTCATCTTCATCACCACAAGATTGCAGATATATTAGATTGTGTATGAAAACACAAAAGATTCTTCACATGTGGTTTGAGGAGATTGAAATCCTTCAAATTGTTTCTGAATCCTTTCAATCAAAGAGTCTTTTGGACGCTAGAAGCTCTAGAAGCACTAGAATACTCTTAACTCCGGGTTGTCACTTCAATTACTCGACCATTTCAAGCTCTTCAACTGGAGTGATGAAGCTGTGTACCTAGGGTAGGGTCATGGACCTGTCCAAACTGACCTACCCAAGGACATCTCCAAAAGAAATCATCTTTCAATCGACTTGAAGGCGTCTCACTCGACAGACTTGAAGATACTCGACCAAGAAGCAATCACTCGACCAAGACCAAGCCACTCGACGGTTAGGTGGACTAAAGGCACTCCGCATGCTAACGGTCGGTTATTAAGTAGCTTTTATGGTCATCATAGCACTTTATTACTAGCGTTATCGGTAACGCCCTGCCTTAATGTACATTGAACCCTTTGTAACGTGGGTCGGCTGGGGTCCTGGCGCACTCTATATAAGCCACCCCCCTCCTCCGAGACAAGGGTTCGCACCCCTGTAATTCATACTCTCATAATCCAGTCGACCGCCTCCGAGCTCCGAGACGTAGGGCTATTACTTCCTCCGAGAAGGGCCTGAACTCGTAAACCTTGCGTTCTTACAACTCCTCCATAGCTAAGATCTTGCCTCTCCATACTTACCCCCCTACACTACTGTCAGACTTGGAACCACGACAGTTGGCGCCCACCGTGGGGCAGGTGTTTTAGCGTTTGTTGGAGGAGTTGCGACCTTTTCCGACCCGAATCATCATGGTTTTCAGCGGAGTTTTGGTGGAGGGCCGCGAGATCCATCTCGGTGCGCTCACGTTCATCGTCGACGACTCTGCTTGGCTCCAGGAGGCTCCGCTCGATGTGGACGCACTCCCTGTTCGCGGGGCAACACACTTTAGCGCGTGCATCCGCGGCGTTCTCCTGCGGCAACCGTCGACCCCCTACCGGTCGGCTCCTGTGTTGTCCTCCCTCCCTGTTTCCCGCCGGCGCAAGCGCTCCAGTCGGTCGAGACTTTAGCGGTGGGTGAGACACGCGGTGGCACGTCAGTCGGCCACCCCTCAAGTCGCGGTGATCGAGCCCGACGAATCCCTCTACGGCCTGTTCGACTGGCTCCGCAGAGACCGCATCCGACTGCGACAGCAGCGATCCGGCGGCGGAGGTTCTGATGGTCGATGGACCGCCCAGTCCTCCAAGTTTTCCCCGCACCGACGGAGGCGCGGGTGGAGGCGACCCGTCGCGTCCCCATGAGGAGTATCTTCCCGAGCCTCTCACGTCGCTGCAGAGAGAAGAACTTCGCCGCCGGAACGTGGATGCACTGCACACTCCTATCGTTGGAGAAACCCCCGAGGCTCGCGCCTTGGAAGACGCGCGCCTGGCAAACTTGGCCGAGTGCACTCGACTGGAGAACCTCCAGCGAGCACTCGACGAGCGTGCGCGACAACGGGTTCTCGAATCCAGTCGACGTTAGCTCTTCCCACCCCCGCAGGTATATCGAACTCCGATTCAGAATTTAGCAGCTGCGGCCCGTATTGCGGAGTTGATTCAGCCTTCCCAGTCGAAGGCTGGCAGAGGCTTGCTGCAGATCCGAGCGTTACTCCGGGCAGCAGGAGACCAGAATTCCGCTGTTTCTCAGTCGCGGAACATGATTCACAGCAGATCCGTTGCCGCGGACACAGTCCAGTCGGCTCACAGCCCGAGATCGCCCCCGAGGCGTGAGGGACATGGAGACCGGCGTGACCAGTATGGGAACCATGAGCAGTATGATCACCGAGTCGATCGTGACGGTCGACGTCGAGTGCCCACGCCTCCCCCGAGGAGCGGGTCGTATGTGCCTCACTAGCAGGATGACAGGCGCCCTCAGAGTGGTGGGCGAAGGATTCCAGTCGACCCTAGAGGGCCAGGCTTTGATGCGAGATCCATTCTCGTCCAAGGTTTGGTCGACAGGAACAGGGCTCACCGAGAAGGTCACGACAAAGATGCACCTACCAGCAGCAGAGTACATGTTTCGGGGCCAGAGTGCTTTAGTAGAGCCATCAGGGCCGCTGTGATTCCTCCCAACTTCAGATTGGCGACTAGAGTCAGTAAGTTCACTGGCGAGTCCAAGCCCGATACTTGGCTTGAGGACTACCGAGTGGCCGTCCAGATTGGCAGCGACAATGATGAAGTGGCCATGAAGCACCTGCCTCTCATGTTGGAGGGCTCGGCCAGAGCGTGGCTGAACCAGTTAGCGCCTAGCAGCATTTACACTTGGGAAGATCTCTCCCGAGTGTTCGTCACCACATTTGAAGGCACATGCAAGAGACCGGCAGGGCTGACGGAACTGCGGTCTTGCGTGCAGAAGCCGAATGAAACTTTGAGGGATTACATCCAGAGGTGGATCACGTTACATCACTCGGTGGAGAATGTACCTGACCACCAAGCAGTTTGTGCCTTCAAGGAAGGCGTCAAGTACAGAGAACTGAATTTGAAATTCGGTCGAACCGGAGATATGTCCCTGAATCGGATGATGGAGATTGCCACCAAGTACGCTAATGGTGAAGATGAGGATCGACTCAGGAGTGGCAAGCTCAAGTCAGTCGCCCAAGAAACCGGAGGAAATTCCAATCGGAAACAGAAGCGGAAAGCCGAGCCAGCGGCTCCCGGGGAAGCCTTGGCTTTAACCCAAGGAAAGTTTAAAGGGAAACCTAAAGGACCTTGGAACCCCAAAAAGGTTAAAGACCAGGACGGAAATGATGTGTTGGACTTACCATGTCTCGTCCACACAAAGAAAGATGAAGAGGGTAATTTCATTTACCCGAAACATACCACTCGACAGTGTCGACTCTTGATCCAGCAGTTCCAGGGCAAGCAGCCCAAAGGTAAGGAAAAGGAGTCGGACAAGGTTGAGGACAAGGAAGACAGTGACGACGGATACCCTCAGGTCAATTCCACTCTGATGATTTTTGCCAATGTTGAAAGCAGAAGTCGACTGAAAGTTATTAATCGAGAGGTGAATATGGTCGCTCCGGCGACACCTAGTTACCTGAAATGGTCTCAGACTGCCATAACATTCGACCAATCGGACCACCCAACGCACATCGCCACCCCTGGGAGGCAAGCTTTGGTGGTCGACCCAGTTGTTGAAGGCACTCGACTGACCAAAGTCCTGACGGATGGTGGCAGTGGTTTGAACATATTGTATGTTGAGACGTTGAAAGGGATGGGCATTCCGATGTCCAGACTCAGTGCCAGCAACATGAGTTTCCATGGAGTCATTCCTGGTGTAACGCCCGGATAATTAAGCTACAGTGAACCTCTGCTAATGATGCCACATCACCTCGGTTACTGTTCCTAATCTCGTGTTAGTTCGAAACTGATTCAAATTCAAATTCAAAATCAACCAAAGAATAAAAACTTTTCAAAATTTAAGACAAAATGTTCGGGGTGAGCAAATAAATGCCTAGGAATTTATGGTGTGGGATCCATGCCTTTATAAAAGACCTAAATACTTAAAATGAAACAAAACAGAAAAGAAAATAAATAAAGAAAAGATAATACAAAAAAACAGAAAACAAACCAAAAAAATATATATAAAAGGACCCCCCCCCACTGGGCCAGACGGCCCAGCCGGCCAGGCCACCACCGGCCCAACTGGGCAAAGGCCCAGCCGGCCACCCCCCCCATAACCCCACACCCTCGAAACCCTAACCCCACCCCGTCGCCCCACTCACCCCCCACTCCCCACTCGCTCTCCCCCACCCCCCCTCGCGCTGGATCTGGATCGGGAGGAGCCCGATCCCCTTCTCCCTCGCCCGGCCCCCAACACCCGTCGACCGTCGCCGCCTCCCCCCCCACCGGCGCTTGACCCCCGGATCCCGACCACCGCCGCCCCGTCGCTCGTCCTCACCCCCTCCTCGCCGGACGCCGTGGACGCGGCCGTCCCGCCGCTGCCGAACGCCTCCTTCGTCCTCCTCCTCGCCGGTCTTCCCCGACCGCCCCCGAGCCCACTGCCCTGTTGCCCTACTCCCCCCCCGTGAGCTCCCCCCCTTCGCCCTCCTCCCCCCCTAGGTCGCCTCGGCCGTCGCCGCTCGACGCGCTCCGGCGCCACCGTCGCCCGCGCCGGGCCGTCCCGCCCCCGGCCCCTCCCCGCTTCCCCGTGCGGCTCCCCTGCCGCGGCCGCCGCGCCCTTCCCCCCCTGGTCGCCTCGGCCACGTGCATGGGCACCACCGACCGCGCCATCGCCCCGCCTCGCCTCGCGCCACAGCCGCTCGCCGTCCCAGCCTCGCTCCGGTCGCCGTCGCGGCCCCTGGCCGCCGGCGCTCGCGCCCAAACGCCCCGGGGCTCCGCTCGGTTGCAGCCCCGTTTGGCCCGCGCCCGTTAGCCCCTGGTGGCTCGGATGAGCCACTGACTAGGGGGCCCCATGCCCAAAAAAAATATAAAAAATATAATAATAATAAAAATAATTAATTAATTAAGGAATTAATTAAGTTAATTAATTATAATTAGATTAACCTAATCACTAATTAACCTAATTAACTGTTAGTTAATTAAAACAGAGTATGATGAACGGGACCCACCTGTCAGGTTGACCTAGTCAACTGCTGACGTCATGCTGACGTCATGATGACGTCAGCAGACACTATTCTGGATAATGTTGATTAAATTAAATAAATAAATCCTAAAAATGATTTAAATCTTTTAAAATTTATATAAAATAAACCGTAGCTCGGATGGAAAAACTTTGTACATGAAAGTTGCTCAGAACGACGAGACGAATTCGGATACGCAGCCCGTTTATCCGCCACGCATCCCTAGCATAGCGAACACGCAACTTTCCCCCTCCGGTTCATCTGTCCGAAAACGCGAAACACCGGGGATACTTTCCCGGATGTTTTCCCCCCTTCACCGGTATCACCTCATACCGCGATAGGGCACCCCTAGCACCGATACTTGTCATGTCATGCATCGCTATGCATCTGTTTGCTTAAATATTTATTGTTTCTCCCCCCTCTTCTCTCGCTAGACACCGGGACCGACGCCGCTGCTACCCAGTACGACTACGGAGTTGACGATCCCTCTCTCTTGCCAGAGCAACCAGGCAAGCCCCCCCTTGATCACCAGATATCGCCTACTCTCCTCTTTACTGCTTGCATTAGAATAGTGTAGCATGTTACTGCTTTCCGTTATTCCTATCCTGATGCATAGCCTGTCCTTGTTACTACTGTTGTTAGCATTACCTGCTATCCTACTGCTTAGTATAGAATGCTAGTGTTCCATCAGTGGCCCTACACTCTTGTCCGTCTGCCATGCTATACTACTGGGCCGTGATCACTTGGGAGGTGATCACGGGTATATTACTATATACTTTCTACAGGATACATGTGGTGACTAAAGACAGGTCGGCTTGTGGAGCACCCGCGAGTGATTCACGGATTGGGGGCTGAAAGGACCTTTGTCCCAACGGCCCTCTGTGTGGATCTTTGAGGCGGAGCGACAGGGCAGGTTCCGACCACCTAGGAGAGAGGTGGGCCTGGCCCTGGTCGGCGTTCGCGGATACTTAACACGCTTAACGAGATCTGGGTATTTGATCTGAGTTTGGCCATTTGGTCTATACGCACTAACCATCTACGCGGGAGTAGTTATGGGTATCCCGGCGTCGTGGTATCAGCCGAAGCCTTCTTGACGTCAGCGACGGAGCGGCGCGCGCTGGATTGGACTGGAACGCCACTAGGCTAGGTCTGCTTCCGGCCGCCCACGCAACGTGCAGGTGTGCTAAGGGCGATGGGCCCAGACCCCTGTGCGCTTAGGTTTAGACCGGCGTGCTGACCTCTCTGTTGTGCCTAGGTGGGGCTGCGACGTGTTGATCTTCCGAGGCCGGGCATGACCCAGGAAAGTGTGTCCGGCCAAATGGGATCGAGCGTGTTGGGGTATGTGGTGCACCCCTGCAGGGAAGTTAATCTATTCGAATAGCCGTGATCTTCGGTAACAGGACGACTTGGAGTTGTACCTTGACCTTATGACAACTAGAACCGGATACTTAATAAAACACACCCTTCCAAGTGCCAGATACAACCGGTGGTCGCTCTCTCTCAGGGATACGAGGAGGGGATCGCCGGGTAGGATTATTGCTATGCGAGGATACTTGGAGGACTTCAGTCTACTCCCTTCTACATGCTGCAAGACGGAGGCTGCCAGAAGCGTAGTCTTCGAAAGGATTAGTTATCCCCCTCTTATTCTGGCATTCTACAGTTCAGTCCACATATGATACCCTTACTCCATTTGATACCCATGCATATGTAGTGTAGCTTCTTGCTTGCGAGTACTTTGGATGAGTACTCACGGTTGCTTTCTCCTTCCTTCCCTCTATCCCTTCTACCTGGTTGACGCAACCAGATGTTGGAGCCCAGGAGCCAGACGCCACCATCGACGACGACTCCTACTACACCGGAGGTGCCTACTACTACGTGATGCCCGCTGACGACGACCAGGAGTAGTTAGGAGGATCCCAGGCAGGAGGCCTGCGCCTCTTTCGATCTGTATCCCAGTTTGTGCTAGCCTTCTTAAGGAAAACTTGTTTAACTTATGTCTGTACTCAGATATTGTTGCTTCCGCTGACTCGTCTATGATCGAGCTCTTGTATTCGAGCCCTCGAGGCCCCTGGCTTGTAATATGATGCTTGTATGACTTATTTTTATTTGTAGAGTTGTGTTGTGATATCTTCCCGTGAGTCCCTGATCTTGATCGTACACGTTTGTGTGTATGATTAGTGTACGATTGAATCGGGGGCGTCACACCTGGGAAGAAGGCTGAATCACTCGGCCAGATTGCTCTTGATGTGGTTTTCGGTGATTCCAAAAATTACCGCAAAGAAAAATTGACATTTGAAGTTGTAGACTTCCAGAGTGCCTACCATGCTATTTTGGGGAGGCCGGCTTATGCACGCTTCATGGCTCGACCATGTTACGTGTACCTCAAATTGAAGATGCCTGGCCCCAAAGGTGTGATCACTATTACGGGCAATCGGAAGAATGTTTTCAGAAAGGTTCGAAGATCGCTGATGCTCAGATGGCAGTGGTGGAGTTGCAGGAATACCAGAAGACTGCAGACCCGAGTGATTTGTTGCGAGCCAAGAAGCCCGCTACAGAGTCAGCTTTTCAGTCGACTGGCGATACGAAGACAGCTCACATCCACCCGACTGACCCCAGCGCTGCTCCAACTCATATCTCGACAACACTCAACTCCAAATAGGAAGAAGCGCTCATCCAGTTCCTCCGTGAGAACTAGGACATCTTCGCATGGAAGCCTTCTGACATGCCGGGTGTTCCCAGGGGGCTGGCTGAGCACCGCCTACGAGTCGACTCAAAAGTGAAACCTGTCAAAGAACATCTCCGACGGTCCGCCGTCCAGAAGAGAAAGGCCATTGGCGAAGAGGTGGCTCGGCTCTTAGCAGCAGAGTTCATCCGAGAAATCTACCACTCTGAGTGGCTCACCAATGTTGTCATGGTCCCCAAGAAGGACAAGTCACTTTGCATGTGCATTGACTTTAAACATATCAATCGGGCCTGCCCGAAAGACCATTTTCCTCTCCCCCGCATCGACCAGATAGTCGACTCGACTGCGGATTGTGAGCGACTGTCTTTTTTAGATGCCTATTCCGGGTACCATCAGATCCGTCTGTATGGGCCTGACGAGATCAAAACAGCTTTCATCACTCCATTCGGGTGCTTCTGTTATGTTACCATGCCATTCGGCCTCAAGAATGCCGGAGCCACATTCATGAGGATGATTCAGAAGTGTTTGCTCACCCAAGTTAGTCGGAATGTGGAGGCGTACATGGATGATATTGTGGTCAAGTCACAGAAGGGTTCCTACCTGCTGACTGACCTTGCTGAAACCTTTGCCAACCTCAGAAGGTTTGATATCAAGCTTAATCCATCAAAATGCACATTCGGGGTTCCTGGCGGAAAGTTACTCGGTTTTCTCGTTTCCGAACGAGGAATCAACGCCAATCCAGAAAAAGTCGGTACTATACTCCGAATGAAAAGTCCTGTGCGAGTGCACGATGTGCAGAAGCTTACTGGTTGCTTGGCCGCCCTAAGTCGATTCATATCTCGTCTCGGTGAAAAGGCATTGCCTCTTTACCGATTGATGAAGAAGTCTGACAAGTTCGAGTGGACTCCTGAAGCTGACACAGCGTTCGCAGAGCTCAAAGCTCTGCTCTCCACCCAGCCGGTGCTTGCTGCCCCAATCAGCAAGGAGCCTTTGCTGCTTTACATTGCAGCCACAGGACAAGTCGTCAGTACGGTACTTACGGTCGAGCGGGAAGAAGAAGGGAAAACCTTCAAAGTTCAGCGCCCAGTGTATTATATTTCTGAAGTCTTGACCCCATCGAAGCAAAGATATCCTCATTATCAGAAGCTCGTATATGGGATTTATATGACCACAAAGAAAGTTGCCCACTACTTCTCTGATCATTCCATTACAGTCATCAGCGATGCTCCGCTGTCAGAGATCTTGCATAACAGGGACGCAACTGGTCGAGTGGCAAAATGGGCGATTGAACTCCTTCCTCTAGATATCAAGTTTGAGGCAAAGAAAGCTATCAAGTCCCAGGCAATCGCGGATTTCGTCGCCGAGTGGATTGAACAACAACTGCCGACTCAGGTTCACTCGGAGCATTGGACCATGTTCTTCGACGGTTCCAAGATGCTAAATGGTTCCGGCGCCGGAGTGGTGTTGGTCTCCCCCAGAGGAGATAAACTCAGATATGTTCTTCAAATCCACTTTGATTCCTCTAATAACGAGGCAGAATACGAAGCACTTTTATATGGGTTGCGCATGGCCATTTCACTCGGCGTCCGTCGCCTCATGGTCTATGGCGACTCAGATTTGGTGGTTAATCAAGTGATGAAGGAATGGGACGTCAGAAGTCCAGCCATGACTGGTTATTGCAATGCAGTGAGAAAGCTGGAGAAGAAATTCGAGGGGTTAGAGCTTCATCACATGCCCCGACTGAAAAATCAAGCAGCTGATGATCTGGCAAAAATAGGTTCCAAAAGAGAAGCCATTCCCAGCAATGTGTTTTTGGAACACATCCACACACCATTAGTCCAGGAGGATCCCTTCACTGAAGAGGCCCCGTAGCCAAAAAGCGCCACGGATCCGACTGAAGTTGAAGTTCCAGCTGTGGTCGACCTGATCATGGAAGTCTTGGTTATCACTCCCGTCTGGACAGAACCGTACATCGCGTACATCCTAAGGAAAGAACTCCCAGAAGACGAAGAAGAGGCTCGACAGATCGTCCGTCGATCCAAGGCCTTTACAGTCATAAAGGGACAGTTATATAGAGAAAGCGTGACTGGGGTCGGCCAGAAGTGTATTACACCAGAAGAAGGTCAGATGATCCTTAACGATATCCACTCGGGGACCTGTGGTCATCATGCGTCCTCTCGGACCATTGTGGCTAAAGCATACCGAGCGGGGTTCTACTGGCCAAGAGCCAATGAGATGGCAAAAGAGATAGTCGACAAATGTGAAGGATGTCAGTATTACTCCAATATGCCGCACAAGCCCGCGTCAGCCCTGAAAACCATTCCACTCGTCTGGCCCTTCGCTGTTTGGGGGCTGGACATGGTTGGACCATTGAGAACAGGCAGGAGCGGCTTCACTCATGTGCTGGTAGCAGTCGACAAGTTCACCAAATGGATTGAAGCCAAGCCTATCAAGAATCTTGATGCTTGCACCGCTATCAGTTTCATCAGAGAGTTGATATTCAGATATGGAGTTCCACACAACATCATCACCGACAACGGGTCAAACTTCGATTCCGACAAATTCAGGGCCTTTTGTGCCTCTCAGGGCACTCGAGTCGACTATGCTTCGGTCGCTCACCCCCAGTCGAATGGGCAAGAAGAAAGGGCGAACAGCCTGATTCTCAAAGGACTGAAATCCCGATTGACGCGTGATCTCAAGCAGGCAGCAGGTGCATGGGTCGACGAGCTTCCATCAGTCCTTTGGGGATTAAGAACAACCCCGAATCGATCGACCGGAAGAACCCCATTCTTTCTGGTCTACGGAGCCAAGGCAGTCTTACCGAGTGACCTGCTTCACAACGCTCCCCGAGTCGAGCTCTACTCTGAAAATGAAGCAGAACAAGCCCGGCAGGACGCAGTCGACCTCCTAGAAGAAGAAAGAGAAATGGCCTTGATTCGATCGACCATCTATCAGCAAGACTTGCGTCAATTCCATGCCAGAAACGTGAAGAGCCGAGCCTTCCAAGAAGGAGACTTAGTCCTCCGAGTGGATCAGCAGAAACCACACAAGCTCGCTCCTACTTGGGAAGGCCCCTTCATAGTCACTAGAGTCCTCCACAATGGAGCATACCACCTCTACAATGTCGATCGCCAGATTGATGAGCCACGAGCCTGGAATGCGGAGCTACTCCGCCCCTTTTATACTTGAGTTATCATTCAGATAAGATGTAATAAGAAAAAACTCATGTAGTTTATTTATCAAAGACAAGAGCATTATAATTTTCCCAGTGATTATTATTGTTTTTGTTTACGTAAGAAATCCCCTAGTGGGTGGCTTAGCTGCGAATCCGCTTCGCCTAAGTTTATAAAAACGATTTCCTACCGAGTGGCGAGCCAGCCTCCCACTCGGAGTCTTAGCTGCGAATCGGTTTCGCCTAAGTTTGAAAAAAAATCCTACCGAGTGGAGAGCAGCCCTCCCACTCGGGGCTTAGCTGTAGTCCAGTACTCGCCCTAAGTTCTCTCTCTTGAGGACTTAGCTGCAGTCAAGCACTCGCCTAAGTTTGAAAAAATCCTATCGAGTGGAGAGCAGCCCTCCCACTCGGGGGCTTAGCTGCAGTCCAGTACTCGCCTAAGTTCTCTCACTTGAGGACTTAGCTGCAGTCAGGCACTCGCCTAAGTTTGAAAAAATCCTACCGAGTGGAGAGCAGCCCTCCCACTTGGAGGCTTAGCTGCAGTCTAGTACTCGCCTAAGTTCTCTCTTGAGGACTCAGCTGCAGTCAGGCACTCGCCTAAGTTTGAAAAAAAAATCCTACCAAGTGGAGAGCAGCCCTCCCACTCGGGGGCTTAGCTGCAGTCCAGTACTCGCCTAAGTTCTCTCTCTTGAGGACTCAGCTGCAGTCAGGCACTCGCCTAAGTTTGAAAAAAATCCTACCGAGTGGAGAGCAGCCCTCCTACTCGGGGGCTTAGCTGCAGTCCAGTACTCGCCTAAGTTCTCTCACTTGAGGACTCAGCTGCAGTCAGGCACTCGCCTAAGTTTGAAAAATCCTACCGAGTGGAGAGCAGTCCTCTCACTCAGGGGCTTAGCTGCAGTACGATACTTGCCTAAGTTTTCTCATTTGAAGACTTAACCACTGTCAGGCACTCGCCTAAGTACAAAAACACATCCTGCCCTGCAGTAACAAGCAGCAGGTTGACGGCCGCCTCCTCCTTGGAGAGCTTCGCCACAAATACAACGTGCACTCCATCCTGCCCTGCAGTAACAAGCTGCAGGTCAACGGCCGCCTCCTCCTTGGAGAGCTTCGCCACAAATACAACGTGCACCCCATCCCGCTCTGCAGTAACGAGGTGCAGGTCGACTGCTACCTTTCCCTTCGGAGCCGCGCCACAAGTACAAAAAGTTGTCTCGAAAGAAGAACTATTTCCACTCGACGGGGGATTCATAAAGATATTCAACGATAAACCGAGTTCAGATAAATCCTAAAGGGTCCGGACCACAGGAGGAGGGCTGACAGGCTCGACGAACTCGTCTAGGTCGACGCCATCGGCAATCCGAGTGGCGGTAGCAATGAAAGTCTCCATAAAAGTTCGGAAGTCGTGCTTCTGGGTGTTGGCGACCTTGATTGTGGCTAGCTTATCTTGTCGCACCTCCTTGCAGTGGACACAAACCAAAGACAGAGCCACATCAGCGCCACACCGAGCAGAAGACTTCTTCCACTCCTGCACTCGATCAGGGATTCCGTTAAGTCGAGTCATCAGAGACTCAAGATCGTTTTGGAGTGTGGCCTCTGGCCAAAGTGCCGGGTCGATCCGTGACATGGCGACCTTCAGTCGAGCCAAGTAGTCCACGGCACCGTCGATGCGAGATTCCAGTCGAAGCAGATTCATGGCAGTTTCATCTTTCACGGGAGAGTTGATTGGATCCAAACCTGGTTCGATCCACTCAGTCTCCTCTTCAAAGTTCTGGCAAAACTCTGCATTCACGATCCAAGGATAAGTCAATTTTCGTACACTGAGTCGACACAAAAAAAATCAGTCGGAACATAATGTGCACCTTCAAGCTTGATGAACAACTTCTTGGCAAGACTTCTCAGATAGCTCTCCAGATCATCCCTCCTGCGAGCAATGCTTTCCATTTTCTCGCCCTGGACGAGATTCGCCTTCTTCCAGCGCGAGCACTCCTTGTTGGAGTCATTCAGAGCAGACTTCAGCCTGGTATTCTCTTCTTCCAACTGGCCGACCGAAGCCAGCTTCTGTTCGGCCAGAGCGACTCTGTCGTCAGCTTCCTTTCGGGCAGCAGCCAGATCCTGGTCCTTCTTTGCCAGAGCTTCTCTCAGATTTTCTGCAAAGAAATGGTGCTTGATTCAGAAAGAGCAGAAGGGTACTCAAGCCCAAGGCAAACCAGTCGACAAACTCGTCTTACCATTGGCACCATCCTTAGCCTTTTGCAGCTCTGTCTTGGCCAGCTCCAAGTCAAGGCTCAGTTGGATCTGATGTTTCTCCAAATCAGCAAAGCGAGCTCCCAGATCACAAGATTTCTGCAATCAAAGAGAAGTTATTTTACAGCGAAAAACAACAAAGGCAATAAATACTAAGACTACGGTCGACTGCCCGCAGTCCACCATAGTCTCGGGGACTACACCCAGTGGGTGCACTTTGCGTGCCCCCACCGGTTCTGATCCCACTCGACCGGTCCGCCGAAGTCGAGTCCAAAAAAAAGAAGGCAGAAAGAGAGGAAGTAGAACTCAGACTACAGTCGACTGCCAGCAGTCCACCGTAGTCTCGGGGACTACACCCAGTGGGTGCACTTTGCGTGCCCCCACCGGTTCTGATCCCACTCGACCAGATCGAGTGGAAGAGACAAACTACCAGTTTGGTTTATACATTCGAAAAAATACAACGACTATAGTCGACTGCCAGCAGTCCACGGTAGTCTCGGGGACTACACCCAGTGGGTGCACTCAGCGTGCCCCCACCGGTTCAAAAATTTCAATCGACGCACCCAGTGGGTGTACAGATGCAAAGATTTTTCGGAAAGAGTCTTCAGATAGCATATCCTAACAGAATAAGCAGTGACCAATTAACCCGAACATTGCTTTGGAGGGCCGAGCTGGCGTCGTAGGCAGCCTGACTGGCGTCCCACACCACCCTCATCTTCTCCATCATGATGCCTGCTTGACGTATGGCTTCCTTGGCAGCATTCGCTTTGTCCTCTGGGACATGATGGGTCGCAAAAACTGAAGGTGGGTCGACAGGAGCCTGAGCAGTCGATGAAGAGGGCAAGGCACTCGACAGTGGCACAACAAAGGTAACAGAACCCCGATTGGCGTCGCTAGTATCCTGAACGACTAGTTCCGTCCTTGGCGTCGACTGTGGCGCCTCGCTTGTAGGAGCCTGCCTACTCTTCCTCGTCAAAGGCCTCTCGGGCTCTTCATCATCATCGGGGAGGTCAATAATGTTGGGAGCTATGCAAAGTTCAATTGCCAAAACCACATCACCAAATGATGCACATTGCAGTTGAATCGACCAAACAAAGACAGTATGGTGGAAATCATACCTGGACTAGAAGTAACCGCATCCTCCATCACCTCATCATCGTCCCTGTAAGCTGAGGTCCCTGAAGTGGCAGTGCTGATAGTTCCAAAGTCCGTCCAGTTAAAACAAGAAAAACAAACAGCGTGAAGCGTCGAGTGAATACGAAAGGAGACACTCACGCGGAAGCAACGGGGATGTCAATCTTAATCTTCGGCAACGCCTTCTGAGTCTTCAGCTCTGCAACTTTGGGGTGCTTTGGCACTTTCTCAGTCGGGGTTGGTGAAGAGACCCGAGGACGCTTCGAAGACTGACCAGCCTGAGCAGTTACCTTTTCATGGGCACTCGGTCGTTCTTGGTCGAGCTTGGATCGCCTCTCCTGGAGAGGAGGTGACTCGACTTCTTCTCTATCACTTGAGTCGTCGCTTCCTCCACCCCCTTCACCGTCAGAAGTCCACTCGCCACTGTCTCCGCCGCTTGCCTCGCCTTCCAGAGCTTGCTCTTGCTCTCCGTTGGGCATCGAATACATTTCAATAATGGCCTGAAAGAAAGCAGGGAGAACAAAGTCAGTCGACGCAGTGTATGCAGGAGCGAATTCAAATTACAAAGCAAAAACTCAGAATCAAACCTTCTCTGGTGCATGAGACTGGTCGAATGGAGGGACTCTCCTGGCTCCCCTAGGGTTGTCCTTGTTCCCGGTAATGCCCGACAGCCACTTCTCCAGGGTGTCGTCGTCAACCTCCTCCGGGTGGATCCGAGTGGAGTCTTCAAGACCCGAATGCATCCACATCGGATGGTCTCGGGCTTGAAGAGGCTGGATGCGCCACTGAAGGAAGACCTCCAAGAGATCCATACCGGTGACCCCATCACAGATAAGCTGGACCACTCGATCGACCAGCACCCTCATCTGCGCCTTCTCCTCCGGGAGCACCTTCAAAGGGGAGGGTTTCCTCACTCGGTCCATGGTAAAGGAAGGGAGGCCAGTCGACTAGTCCTTACAGTAAAACCAGGTCGACTGCCATCCCGGACTGAGTCGGGAAGAATCATGGCCGGAAAAGAACTTTTCCCTCTCATCTGGATACCAAGACCCCCACACATCTGAATCACTTGCGTCCTCTCGTCACTCGGGTTAGCCTTTTTCACCGTCTAGGAGCGACAAGTGAAAATGTGCTTGAAAAGACCCCAGTGAGGCCGGCAACCCAGGAAGTTCTCACACAAAGAAATGAAAGCGGCGAGATAAACGATTGTATTGGGAGTGAAGTGGTGGAGTTGTGCCCCAAAGAAGTTCAGAAACCCTCGAAAGAAAGGGTGAGGAGGCAAGGAAAATCCACAGTCGACGTGGGTGGCAAGAAGAACACGCTCACCCTCCCGAGGTTGCGGCTCAGATTCCTTCCCCGGAAGCCGCGCCGTGTCATAGGGGATCAGCCCCCCTTCGGCCAGGTCGTCGAGGTCTTCTTGGGTGATCCTCGAGTGGATCTAGCCCTTCGGCAGGCCGGTTCGCGAGGAAGATCCGCCCCAGCTGGTCGCCTTCCCCTTCGACCTCGCAGTCGCCTTCTTTGCCCGCTCCAGAGCCACCGTCCTCTCCTTCCCTATTGTCACCGGCGAGACGCGTACGGAGCGGTGGTGCTGGGGCGAGAGCGAGCGCAGCGGAGGGGCGTGGAGAGGAGAAGAGGTAATGGGAACGCACTGTTCGGGAGACTCCGGTCCAACGCCTTATATGAGGCCGCTTCCGAGTGGCTGACAGGTAGGCCCAGGCGGCTCTGTCAAATCCCGTAACAATCGCGCGCGCGATACGTGGCGAAAAAGGTGACGCGGGAATCGAGGCGGCTCCGCTCTATCCCATCCGATTACTGCGGCCTCCCCTGTCCCGCGCGCTTCCCAAAATTCGGATCCCACGAAATCCGCGGACAGCAGAACAACTTGTCAAACCAAAGATCTCCTCCGCACCGTCACTCGGAGCCTTTCGAGTAAAGAAACTCACTCGACAAAGAATTAAGAATGGATCAAGGCGACTGGAAAGGAAGCCGTTGTCAACACTCGGATTCATTGACCCGAAACAAGGTATGCTCGCGGCATGAAAAACGAGTCGGAAAAATGCTCAAACCCTGTCCCACTCAAACCTCGATCCATTCGGGGGCTAATGATGAAGCTGTGTACCTAGGGTAGGGTCATGGAGCTGTCCAAACTGACCTACCCAAGGACATCTCCAGAAGAAATCATCTTTCAATCGACTTGAAGGCGTCTCACTCGACAGACTTGAAGATACTCGACTAAGAAGCAATCACTCGACCAAGACCAAGCCACTCGACGGTTAGGTGGCCTAAAGGCACTCCGCATGCTAACGGTCGGTTATTAAGTAGCTTTTATGGTCATCATAGCACTTTATTACTAGCGTTACCAGTAACGCCCTGCCTTAATGTGCATTGAACCCTTTGTAACATGGGCCGGCTGGGGTCCTGGCGCACTCTATATAAGCCACCCCCCTCCTCCGAGACAAGGGTTCGCACCCCTATAATTCATACTCTCATAATCCAGTCGACCGCCTCCGGGCTCCGAGACGTAGGGCTATTACTTCCTCCGAGAAGGGCCTGAACTCGTAAACCTTGCGTTCTTACAACTCCTCCATAGCTAAGATCTTGCCTCTCCATACTTACCCCCCTACACTACTGTCAGACTTGGAACCACGACATGGAGTGCTTTGCTATTTTCCCTTGTGATTCTAGTTTTGCTCCCATGTTGGAGGGGCCGAATCAGGAACACGCCACCTACTGATTTCATCACATGTGCAATGCTTAATTGACCAAAATAACAACATAAATAACCTTTTATTTCTTAAAGTCAAGCTCCGTGACTTTGCTAATTCATTCTACTAATTCATGTCTTCAGAGTTTACGCATGTCATCTCTGATCACTGTAATAGGGAGAGTAATCAAGTAGCTCATGAACTAGCTAAGGCTGGTCATAGTGGGGAGTAACTTAGACTAGTGTCATGTATATGACACTAGCCTAAGTTATTATCTTCATAATGCAAAGTAACATAATAGTATTATCTTAGATTGCTTCATTTATTAGCTTGTAGACTCATCGTGTCTTGAAAAGCGCTATGTTACAGTAACATATTATGTTACCACCTCTCATTAATTACTTGCCACATAAGCAACAATTTTTTTGGAGTGCGCTATGTTACTAGCTAAGTTACTCCCACTATGACTAACCTAAGGCTGGTTGTAATGTGGAGTATCATATACTATTATCATGCATATGATACTAGTGTATAATACCACCTCCCTAATGCATAGTATCATATATTAGTATCATGTAGTACTTTATTTATTGCCATGCATGACACAAAGTAGTATAACATTTATTATGATACGGTATCATGATATGATACTACACCCTCTTTTTCTTCATTTAATGTTATGCCACCTCATCAAAATTACCTAGTTGGCATGCATGATACTAGTTATGATACCACCATTACGATCAGCCTAAATTAGCTAGATTCTCTTCCTAATCACTGGATGGACTACGCCCCCGAGGGCCTCATCCCCATGCTTGTAAACGATGCTACAATTCTTATAATTGTGTCGATTCCTCTTACTGAAAATGCCAACTGTCCTCCCGACAACAGGGCAATGAACATGGATAACTCGTATTATTATAACTTAGAACAACTCACATCAACCAACAATTGCTTGGACACCCACAAGAAAGTACTCCCTCCGTTCCGAATTACTTGTCGCAGGTATGGAGTATCTAGATGTATTTTAGTTCTAGATACATCCATTTCTGCGACGAGTAATTTAAAACGGAAGGAGTACGTACATAGTAACCTTCAGACCTCAGAGCTTACTACAGTCGGTGGGGACAAATGACATTTGCCCTACGGTGATGTCAAACAGCAAATGTATGTTCTGCTGCTGGAAATTGCCGAGCACTGAAGTCGAAGTCGACGTCGCCCTAGCAATGTTTAAGCAGAACGACGAGTCCTCTCCGTCGAAAGACATGTAGTTGTCCCTGTGCAGCGTCATATCCGCACCGCCGGCGAAGTGCAGCACCATGTCCGGCATGGCCGGGAGCTGCCGCTCACCGGCGGGAGCCGGGAAGCAGGGGTTGTCCAGGCTCGTGGCGTTCACCGCCGGCTGGCCGAGCACCTCGGCCACGTGGTTGGCGACCACCCTGAAAGCACTTTCTACGAGGATCGTGAAGATGGTGCCGGAGTCCACGATCATCCCGCCGGTGCCGTCGGCGCGCAGCGCGAACGTCTGGTTCGGGATCGGCAGGCGGGTGTCGCCGAGCGATATGCCCTCGAGGGAGACGTAGTACCGGGACGGGCTCTGCGGGCTCTGCAGTAGGGGCGTCGACTGCACGGCAGCGTCGCCACTGGTAGCCAGCTCCGCGACGGAGCCGAACAGGACCGGGCTGCCCAGGCTGGTGTTGAAGAAGTCGGTGAGGCAGTAGCTGAACTTGCCGACCCCTAGCTGCGCCACGAGGGACAGGCTCCCGCGGCCGAGGCCGACCGTCCCGGTGGAGTTGTACGAGTCGCCCCCGTTGTCCGTGCCGCAGCCGAACGCGACGCCTCCGGCGGAGGCGGCCGGTGCTTCGCCGGGAGTGCTAGAGCCGAAGGTGAGCGTCTCCGTGCCCAGGCCGCCAGCCGAGTAGGCGCCGTCGCCGTACGCGTAGCGGTACCTGCAGAGCGCGGAAGGGGTGCAGTTGCGGCTCCATATGGGCAGGCACGTGGCGCTGGAGCAGGGCACAGGGGAGAAGCTGGAGGAGGTGGTCGGATCGTAGACGGGCGTGTCCTGCGGGAAGCAGAGCTTGCACGGCTGGCACTGCGTCCAGGTAAGGTCGCTGCCGGTGTCGGCGAGGGCGACGAACGGCACCGGCGGCGTCCCGATGGCGAGCTCCATGAGGTACTCGGCCTGGCCCGAGCGGAGCCTTGGCCCGGTGCTCGACATGGAAGACGTCGTGGAATAACCCGGTAGCGTCGTGGCCGCTCGGAGGCGGCTTCTGTGCACGGCTCGGCGCATCAGCTGTGCCTTGGTGAAGCCGAGTTTGGAGTCAATGTGGGTGAGCGTGGAGCGGTAGCCGGACGGTGGCGGCGCCACCGAGTTGGCTAGTGAGGCAAGTAGGAGCAAGCTCAGAGCTTGTAAAGGACCCATGGAATCGAGCGTATGGATGATCAGTGCTGAAACTTGCAAGTCTTTTTATAGGAAGGTTTCACCAAGAATGAATGACAACAGTAAGTAGTAGAGCATTAACGAAATCGTTACACTACTCCGATTTTTAGCATGCAGACGTAGATGTCGTCATCAAGGGCGGAATAAGCTATGGAGCAGAGCATAGGACGGCCGTCTGCCCATATTGTTGGCGCTAACCGCCTCCTAGCCCCTACTGCCTCGGAGTCCTCCGGCCTCTAAACCTCGTGCCGCCATTTGGCCACCGATGTGCAGAGCTACAGCAAAGACTGGAAGAAGAAGAAACGAGCTGGCTAGGATGGAAGGGGCCTTCAGCTTTAGGCTTAAGTAGTTCGGTTGCTAGCTAGCTAACACTAGTGACTAGTGCCTTCATGACCATCTTGTTTTATCTCACATTGTGTGCAAAGATAATGTCGGTAAAAAAATCGGTAAAATAAGCCCAACATGTACGTTTTTTTTACCGATTTGCCCCCCATCGGTAAAATAATCGGTAAAATCACTAGTATAGGGGGGCCAAATCGGTAAAAAAAATGTCGAGTTGTATCATAATAATGTGTCGCTTTCCACGAAAATAAAAAGTAGTTATTTGTATTAAGGATTTCACTATATTACATCTAGATGTGAGATAATATCTAAATTATGACATCAGCGGAAATTATCACACACTGTGCCGCTCATGAATTGAACTCACAACTCAGGACCACGTACAGAGCAACAGTGGCAACTATCACTCCACCCGATAGCTAACGGTGATAACTAAGTAACGGCAAATATTTAAGTACATAGTACAGCGTCGATATTAGAAGACATTTTAGAAATTTTTTGAAACCTTTTTCCATAAATTGTTCACAATTTTGAAATATACAATATTTTTGCAAACACAAACAGTTTTAAAATTTCAAAAGTCTTTTTTAATGTGAATAGAATTTATAATTCCCAATTTCTTTTTGAAAAATAAGAACACAATTTGGTATTCCGAACAATTTCTTCACGGACAAATTTTAAAAAATTGAACAATTTTTGAAAATCCCCGAGCAATTTTAAAGTGGGGACACTTTAAAAAATTCCAAACCTTTTTTCAAAAGCATGAATAAATTTAATTTTTTAATCATAAATTTCAATAACAAAGATTGCTTGCACCATTTAAAAATGCTAACATTTGAAAATGTTCATGCATTTAAAAAGGATATCTGTGATGTTTAAAAAATGTATTGTACCATGAAAAAATCATAGCATTCAAAGAAATGTTCGTGACAACTTTTTAAATGAAACATCATGCATTTCAAAAAAAATTACGACATTTTCTTGAAAAATTGTTTTATGCAATCTTAAAAAAATGTTTGTGTAATTTTTTTTGAAAAGTCTCATACCATTTTGAAAAATGATCACCAGGAATTTGAAAAATGTTTACCTTGTATTCTAAAAAATGCCCGGGCCTGTATTTGAAAATAATATTCATCATGTATTTAAAAATAATGTTCAATGTGTGTTAGAAAAATGTTTCCTATGTATACAGAAAAATATACAATGCGTATTGCAAAAGTTGACATGTATTTCCCCAAAAAAATACAACTATATAGGTGTACTGGGTTGGGAACGAGTTGCATGCCGAAAATGGACATGCAACTATGTCGGGCATGAGTTGCATGTTTGGGTTGGACATGCAACTGGGTCGTGTGGGTTTATGTGTTGGGGTACAACATGAAACTAGATAGGGCTCGAGGCAAGTTACTGCTAAAAAACAAAGCACAAGCCTAGTTGTGAGCCAAGGGTGGGCTTGCAACTGGTAGAACTACGAGTTGAGTATCGAGTCGGGGTGGACTTACAACTGGGACAACTATAAATTATGAGACCAATTGTGAGTCAAGGTTCGACTTGCAACTTGGATAAAACAAATTATGGTTCTAGTTGCGAGTCAAGGGCGGACTTGCAACTAGGATGAAAGACAAAAACACAAGCCTAGTTGTGAGTCGGGGTGGGCTTGAACCTAGGATAAAACAAACTACATGACTAGTTATGAGTCGAGGGTGGACTTGTAACTTAGACACGTATATCAAACATGACACCGAGTCGCGAGTTGAGAGTGGACTTGCAATTGAAAATCAAAACCAAATCACATGCCCAGTCGCGAGTCGAGGGTGGACTTGCAAGTAGGACAACAACAAACTATGTGCCCAATTGAGAGCCGAGGGTGGACTTGCAACCGGGACAACAATAAAACTATGATCCAATGTGCGAGTCGAGGATGGACTTGCATTTAACAAAACTATGAAATAACGAGACCAGTTGCGAGTCAAGGGTTGACTTGCAACTTGGATGAAACATACTATGGTCCCAACTATGAGTCGAGGGTGGACTTGCAACTGGGTTGAAAAGCAAAACACATACCTAGATGCGAGTCGAGGGTGGGCTTGCAACTGGGAGAACTATGAGCCTAGTTGCGAGTCGAAGGTGGACTTGCAACTGCGACAACTACGAAACTATGAGCCAATTGCGAGTCAAGGGCCGACTTGCAACTGGGATGCTACAAACTACAAACTACAATCACAATTGCAAGTCAACAATGGACTTGCAACTGGGATGAAAAACAAAACACATGCCCGGTTGTGAGTGAAGGGTGGGCTTGCAACTAGGATAAAATAAATTACAGGCCTAGTTGCGAGTCGAGAGTGGACTTGTATCTGAGACTACTATATAAAACTATGATACAAGTTGCTAGTCGATGATGAATTTGCAACTGGGACAAAAATGGGTCGCCTCCCCTGAGTTGCGTGTCGAGGATAGATTTGCAATTGGAAAAAAGCTGGTCCATTTGCATGTTGGAGGTTGAATTGCAACTCGAATAAGATGGATGGGCCTCTAGTTATGTGTCGAGGATGTACTTGTAATAGGGACAAAAATATATGTCGGGCCAAGTTGCATGTCAGGGGTGAACATGCAACTTGGCAGAAAAACTGTTGCCCCCAAAGTTGCATGTCGATGGAGTTGCAACTATGATGAAAAATAGGCCGGACCCAGATGTATGTCGGTGGTGGACTTACAAATGGCACAAAAGGGTCTCCCCCTCCCCTAGTTGCATATAGAGGATGTAACTGCAAATAGGCAAAAGTAGGCACAATAGTGTGACGCCCGAATAATTAGGCTACAGTAATCCCACGTTAACGATGCCACGTCACCATGGTTACTGTTGTTAATCTCGTGTTAGTTCAAAACCGATTCAAATTCAAAATTGAATTAAAGGCAAACAACAAAAGTTTTCAAACTTTAAAACTAAAATGTCTGGGTTGTGCCAAGTAATGCAAAGTTAATTGTGGTGAGGAAACACCACTTTTATAAAATGTTTTAATACTCTAAAATGATAAAAACAGCAGTTGAAACGATTAAATAAGTGCCTTTGATATTTTATAAAATCATAAACTATTTTATTTTGAGGTGAAACTTTTTAGGGTAGTGGGTTACTTTGAAACATTATATTTGAAGCAAAGTATATATTTTACTAAAACTAAAATAATTGGAAATAAAGTAAAACAGTAAAAAGTAGATAAACCAAAAAGAACAGAAAAGTAGTAAAAAAACAAAAAAATGAAACCCCCCGGCCAACAGGGCCAAACGGCCAAGCCGGCCAGCCCTCTAACCTAGCCGGCCCACCCCACTCCGTTAACTCCCCTGGGCGACCGAACCCAAACCCTAGCGCACCCCACTCCCCCACTCGTCCCACCCCCCGCGTCTCCCTCGCTCCCCCCGATCTGGATCGGGGGAAACGGCGCCCCGACACCGCCGCCTCATCCCTACGCCCCGTCGCTGGCAGGCACCGCCCGTCTCCGCCGGCGCCTCCTCGTCGCCTCCCCACACCGCCTCCTCAACCCTCCTCCCCGACCGACCTCCTGGCGCCTCTGCTTCCTCCCGGCGCCGTCCCGCCATCGCCGCCTCGACCCCGACTCCGTCGCCCGAAGCCGTCTCGGACGCCGCCGGACTTCCCCGTCTACGCGCGTCGTCCCCGTCCACCTCCTCGTTCCCCCGCTGCCCGAACCCTTGCAGCACCCCTGTGAGCCGCCGCCTCCCCTCCTCACTCCCTCTCTCCTGTCGTTGACCCCCCTCACCGCGCACGTGCCTCGCTCGCGGCCGCGGTCACCGCCTCCGCGGCCCCCTCCCCGTGCGCACGCAGCGCCGCGCTCGCGCCCCTGCCTCACCGTGCGGACGCGCCCGACATCGGCCTTGCGCCGTTCGCGCCCGCGTCGCGCGCCCGTTACCCGTCCATCGCGCATGTGCACCGCCCACGCTCACCCCGTCTCGCTGTGCTGCCACTCGCAGCCGTGCTCGCCGCGCGCCCTCCACCACGGCCCTCCGCTCCCTTGTCGGAGCTCGCGATCGCTGCTGCTGCAGTGGTTGTGCTCCTCCAGCCCCTCGTCGCGCCCCTGCACTACTCCCCTGCTGCTCCGCCCGGTGGCGGCCCGCCGGAGCTCCACGCCGGAGCGCCGGCACTCGGTCTCGCCAGCCGCTCCACAGCGCCCTCCCGGGCAAAGCACCCGCGCACCCGCAGCGCCCCTACGCCTGTAACCTGCTAGCACCTGCGCCCGCTTTGGCCTTTGGCCCTATGACGAACGAGGCCCACGCCCAGAACAAAATAAATAATAATAATAATAAATTAATAATAAAATTAATTAATTAATTATCTAAATAATTAACTTAATTAATCCTGTTTAGTTAGCTAATTAACTTAATTAACCTGTGTTAGTTAACCTAATAACCTAATTAGTCTTTTAATCTGTTAGGTTAGTAAAACGGTGCATGACAAGGGGGCCCCACCCCCTGTTGACCAGTCAAAGTTTGACTGGTCAACTGGGACCCCTTGGACCCACATGGCAGCCCCTCTGGTACACTTATGTGTAGCCAGAGCTGGGTGCACCTAGAAATTCACATTTATTTCGAATTAAAATAATCTGATAATTTTAGAAAATGAATTAAAACTTTAAAAATTAATATAAAATAAACCGTAGCTCGGATGAAAAAACTTTGTACATGAAAGTTGCTCAGAACGACGAGACGAACCCGGATACGCAACCCGTTCGTCCGCCACGCCTCCCTAGCATACCGAACACGCAACTTTCCCCCTCCGGTTCATCTGTCTGAAAACGCGAAGCACCGGGAATACTTTCCTGGATGTTTTCCCCCTTCACCAGTACCACCTCGTACCGCGTTAGGGCACACCTAGCATCACGCTTTGTCATGTCATGCATCGTCATGCATTTGTTTGCATTATATTTATTGTTTCTTCCCCCTCTTCTCTCGCTAGACATCGAGACCGACGCCGCTGCTACCCAGTACGACTACGGTGTTGACGACCCCTCTCTCTTGCCAGAACAACCAGACAAGCCCCCCTTGATCACCAGATATCGCCTACTCTCCTCTATACTGCTTGCATTAGAGTAGTGTAGCATGTTACTGCTTTCCGTTAATCCTATCGTGATGCATAGCCTGTCATTGTTGCTACAACTGTTGTTACCTTTACCTGCAATCCTAATGCTTAGTATAGGATGCTAGTTTATCATTAGTGACCCTTCATTCTTGTCCGTCTATCATGCTATACTATCGGGCCGTGATCACTCGGGAGGTGATCACGGGTATATACTATATACTTTATATATGATACTTGAGGTGACTAAAGATGGGTCGGCTCGTAGGAGTACCCGCGAGTGATCCACGGATTGGGTTCAAAAGGACGTTTGTCCCGACGGCCCTCTGAGTGGATCTTTGTGGTGAAGCAACAGGGCAGGTTGAGACCACCTAGGAGAGAGGTGGGCCTGGCCCTGGTCGGCGTTCGCGGTTATTTCAAAATAACACGTTTAACGAGATCTTGGTATTTGATCTGAGTCTGGCTACTGGCCTATACGCACTAACCATCTACGCAGGGACAGTTATGGGCACTCGACGTTGTGGTATCAGCCGAAGCCTTCGTGACGTCAGCAACTGAGCGGCGCGCGCCGGATTGGACTGGAACGCCTGCTAGGCTAGGTCTGCTTTTGGCCGCCCACACAACGTGCAGGTGTGCTAAGGGCGATGGGCCCAGACCCCTGGGCGCTTAGGTTTAGACCGGCGTGCTGACCTCTCTGTTGGTCTAGGTGGGGCTGCGACGTGTTGATCTTCCGAGGCCGGGCATGACCCAGGAAAGTGTGTCCGGCCAAATGGGATCGAGCGTGTTGGGTTATGTGGTGCACCCCTGCAGGGAAGTTAAACTATTCGAATAGCCGTGATCTTCGGTAACAGGACGACTTGGAGTTGTACCTTGACCTTATGACAACTAGAACCGGATACTTAATAAAACACACGCTTCCAAGTGCCAGATACAACCGATGGTCGCTCTCTCACAGGGCGACGAGGGGAGGATCATTGGTTAGGATTATGCTATGCGATGCTACTTGGTGAACTTACCACCTACTCTCTTCTCCTGCTGCAAGATGGAGGTTACCAGAAGCGTAGTCTTCGAAAGGACTAGCTATCCCCCTCTTATTCCGGCATTCTACAGTTCAGTCCACATATGATACCCTTATTCCATTTGATACCAATGCATACATATGTAGTGTAGCTCCTTGCTTGCGAGTACTTTGGATGAGTACTCACGGTTGCTTTTCTTCCCCTTTTCCCCTTTCCTATATCCGATTGCTGCAACCAGACGATGGAGCCCAGGAGCCAGATGCCACTGTCGATGACGACTACTACTACTCGGGAGGTGCCTATTACTACGTGCAGCCCGCTGACGGCGACCAGGAGTAGTTTAGGAGGATCCCAGACAGGAGGCCTGCGCCTCTTTCGATCTGTATCCCAATTTATGCTAGCCTTCTTAAGGCAAACTTGTTTAACTTATGTCTGTACTCAGATATTGTTGCTTCCGCTGACTCGTCTATGATCGATCTCTTGTATTCGAGCCCTCGAGGCCCCTGGCTTGTAATATGATGCTTGCATGACTTATTTTATTTGTAGAGTTGTGTTGTGATATCTTCCCGTGAGTCCCTGATCTTGACCGTACACGTTTGCGTGTATGATTAGTGTACGATTGAATCAGGGGCGTCACAAGTTGGTATCAGAGCCGACTGCCTGTAAGAATCCCCCTTCCACACTCCTTGGCCGAAGTCGAGTCTAGACACTAAAAGGTTTTACTAACATGGCTGTGCGCCTTACGGGCCCACGTCGCCATTGGGTGGTATTAGGATCTTTTACTCCTCATCTATATTCTGGGACTCTGATCTCTCTTCTATTCGGGTTAAATGATTTTTAAAATCTAATTTTAGGTTCTCTAAAACACTCTCCCGGAGAGCCCCTTCAGTCCAGATGATTGCCGGCTGCACCAGAAGATTTCGAAGTTACTCTCCGATACTCTTTTGAGACTTTGTGCCCGTTGCTTTTGCAATTCCCTACCACCGAAATATCCCTATGGATAAATACATACACTTACCGTTCTTACTTTTATTCCCAGTTGGTCTTGTTATTACAAGATACCCTGAAATCCTCTCTATTGTTTTGAGAATATTTTGTGCCTACTGCCTTGCAGTTCCTTGCCACCTGGATACCCGTACGGATAATTTCTCGCCCTTATTGAGTATCCGCTCATCCCCAGTTGTTCATGTGTTTCACAATGGTCTTCGAAATACTATTCGATCCTCCAAAAATCCTTAGTAGCTTATTGCTCTGCAATATTTGGCTGCTTGCATTATGGATGCTTTTAAATTATCTTTCTGGCTCACACGTCATTTTAAACATGAGCTTATTCTCGACCAATCTATTTGCCGTCAATTGCACCCTTAGGTCTATCGAACTTATCCACCATTGATCAGAGTGTCCTCTTCTGATCCTTCGATTTGGAAATCATAATTCCTTTGATATATGAGCATCGAATCATTCAAATGTTCTATAATATAATGCCCTTGCATTGTTTCTTCCTCTGGTTGAGTACCGATGCTCACACCAGATCCCTTGAGGACCGTCAGATCCTTTGTTGGATTATTATTAGACAATGTCTTTCATATTTAATCGCCATGTGAATTCTTCCCTGATACATAATGCCATTAATAAATCCTATTCTCTGATTTGGCCAACCATGCTTTGCTTTCGAGCTGGTGATATTTACTCTTGAAACTTGTGGTATATGTTTCTAAGATACCCCGATGGGTTGAACCTATGCCTTCCTTAATCTGTGCGAACCCGAAAGATTTCACGGGTCATACTTATCTGGTATTGCACCAGGTAAAGACTTTCAACAGCTAATGTAATTTTCATAATACGGGAGGTGAATGGAAGGTTATGCATTGAAGAAGTGGGAGTCGACCTTGAACCTTTGTGTTCATGCCCATGGACACAATGTAGATCCTATCATGGAAGCTTGTAATAATAACTATTTCCCTGATATAATATCCTTTGGTATCGGTGAATTGATCCTTTGCAATCGTGGTTTCGACCATATGTTCTTCTTTGATCCCATTTCTCGGGCAAGTTTAATCACTTGTCTTCTAGGGATCAATACACCAGTCCAACCTTTACTTTGATCTTTCGCCGAGTATTACACCCTGGTATCTCGAGATTATCAAGGAACTGCATAACTTCTTATGGGTTCTTCATCAACTATTATTTGTCACCGATTACAATTTTCCTGGGTTCTGGGTTCTCGTCAACCGAGAATACCAAAAACTGAATCGAGTCCGCATCGCGATTAAACAACTCTTAGTAATCTTCTTTACGTACGAGTTTGTACTCGATCACGTTATTCCTAGCTTGATCGGCTATATCGTTATCGGCTGATTTTAACTGTGCTACCTGGTCCTTCTTCCCGGAGCACAATTTTTGACGATGAGCTAAGCTTACGTTGATCTTTCCTCATCATATCATTTAGCTTTGGAAAGCTAGCTTGCTTTGGAGTTTGTGTCATACCCTTGGTTCCGTTAACCTTTCCCTTCATCATTGCTTTGACTTGATGTCATCGCCAATCTATTACATCTTCGTGGAGCCGCTCAACAAAATTTGTCATGATCATCATCAACATCTTGACTCCTTCCTGGATATCAATCGAATTCTTGATGCGAAATACCACCCTTTCCCCTCGATGATTTATGTTATCAACGACAATAACTTTATTGCCCTCCCTCTGACACAAAATTGTTCATGTTTTGTGTAGTACCTTGAGTTTATTTCTATCCAGCTTGTGTTAGGATCTACCTTGGAATATTACCATCTTTTATGTCAAGAATGTCATGCGAATTTCACCATGTCTTGAGAATCCTTGATACATAGTGATACTTCTCACCATCACCATTATTCCTTGTTCCTCGTGTTGTTTCTAACCGGAATACCAACAAATGCACTATGATGTGTAAAATTCAAAACTTCTAGCAACCCTATTGCTTTGAAGTTATTGGTCTACAGTTTCATTCTAAGTCTATTGCTTATTGAATCATCATTCGAACATTGATCGTGCTACCTGTTCTAGATTCCTGGGTGCACCCTTCTATCATTGTTCAGTTGTGTATGTTTCCCTCGAGCATACATCATTATATCATTTGAACCGACAAATGATATTTCCTTGTTCACATAATTGTGGGAATCCACCTTTTGTTAAATCTCGATGAATTACCGCTGATTCCATCAGCCACCTCCTCATCCTCTCGTTGGTTTACTGATGAACTCATGTTTCGGAACTCGCTTCCATGGTTCATTTCTCAAGGATCTTAAAATGTCTTTGCGTCAACTGTTGTTGCACCTTTCCTTCTCAGGCATCTAGAGTCCGAGATATCCTGACACCAATCAGATCTGAATCTCGGTCAGATATGATGGTTGGAACATATTTTCAAGAGTTATAACATTGGTCTTTATGTGACCCAGTAAGGTGATGGCATGCCTAGCACACCTGGCTGGAGGGCCTATTGTCATAGTTCTCCCTTTTAGCAATGTTAACCATTCTTCCATGAGGAAATTGAAAGACTTATTCTATAAATTGTTCCTGATGAATCCATTGAGTATCCAAAGTCTGACCTTTGCTTGAAGACCATGTCAATGCTATCCCGAAGCATGTCTATGATACTCCGATTTTCAATAAGAGCATTTGAAGCACAATGCTAAATTCTCTTTATCAATTATCCAAACACCGTTGTATGGGTAATGTCATGAAATTTCTCTCCCCTTTCCTAAAGGGTTTTCTACGTTATATCCTGTCATGGCTATCATGCTCTACTTGTCCTTGGGAAGGATATACCCCTAAAATATGTGTTTAAACACATTTTCCTTTCCATTGATTTGTTCAAACTTTCTTGTAATCTACTTAACTGAGCAGTGGTAATTCCCTGCTTAGGTAAGCACCTCGTTGTACCACTCTGATAGTAAGACCATGTTTCTATTGTTAATAACATTTCATTAACCACCAATGGACGAGAACCTTGCCTATTGGTCTGCCTCATTCAATGAGCAAGAAAATGGTTCTCTTCGTCTCTCGCCCTTGGTACCGGCATTGTTGCCGACATAACTGACAGGCTATCCTCTGACATGCCTTGCTTACATTATCATGCAAGATGTCGTCGCCCTTCCTACTTTTAACCCACATGGTGGGCCCATGACCCACAATTCCACATGATCGAAACCTGACTCTCATGTACACCCCGTGTTCCCAAGGTTGTTCCTCGCGCGTGGCCTCGTATGTAATTCACGAGCCACCTTCAGGTCTGATATCGGACACAATACTTATTCCCGTTGTTTTGACCCTCTCACGCCCTATAACAGGCATCGAACGATTGCCTGCCCGCTCGAAACTTCCCAGGTTACCTCCTTACTTTGCTCTCGATATTTTCTTAAGATTCAATTCGAGAGTTACTTTCCGCCACCTTCCTCGATGTTGTCGACCCGATAGTCAACCTTGCCGACGTCCGTTCTTCCAGAATGCCAACCCTTTATTCTTTCGTAAGTACGATGGAGTTCCTGAAGAAAGGACGTCGATTTCATCATGATGACCTGAAGCCGAGAAATGAAGACATCAATGTATTGGACCGGCCTCTTCGAGAAGAGCACGCCAGGATGAGAAGACCCGCTAGATTCGTTACCAAACCTTCCCCCCTTTCACTACCTCTTAAATCTCGGGACGAGATTTCTTGTAGTGGAGGAGAATTGTGACGCCCGGATAATTAGGCTACAGTAATCCCACGTTAATGATGCCACATCACCACGGTTACTATTGTTAATCTCGCGTTAGTTCAAAACCGATTCAAATTCAAAATTGAATTAAAGGCAAATAACAAAAGTTTTCAAACTTTAAAACTAAAATGTCTGGGTTGTGCCAAGTAATGCAAAGTTAATTGTGGTGAGGAAACCCCACTTTTATAAATTTTTTTAATACTCTAAAATGATTAAAACAGTAGTTGAAACGATTAAATAAGTGCCTTTGATATTTTATAAAATCATAAACTATTTTATTTTGAGGTGAAACTTTTTAGGGTAGTGGGTTACTTTGAAACACTATTTTTGGAGCTAAATGTATATTTTACTAAAACTAAAATAATTGGAAATAAAGTAAAATAGTAAAAAGTAGATAAACCAAAAAGAACATAAAAGTAGTAAAAAAACAAAAAAAAGAAACCCCCTGGCCAACTGGGCCAAACGGCCCAGCCGGCCAGCCCTCTAACCTAGCCGGCCCACCCCACTCCGTTAACTCCCCTGGGCGACCGAACCCAAACCCTAGCGCACCCCACTCCCCCACTCGTCCCACCCCACATGTCTCCCTCGCTCCCCCCGATCTGGATCGGGGGAAATGGCGCCCCGACACCGCCGCCTCATCCCTATGCCCCGTCGTCGGCAGGCGCCGCCCGTCTCCGCCGCCGCTTCCTCGTCGCCTCCCCACACCGCCTCCTCAACCCTCGTCCCCGACCTACCTCCTAGCGCCTCTGCTTCCTCCTGGCGCCGCCCCGCCATCGCCGCCTCGACCCCGACTCCGTCGCCCGAAGCCGTCCCGGACGCCGCCGGACTTCCCCGTCTACGCGCGTCGTCCCCGTCCACCTCCTCGTTCCCCCACTGCCCGAACCCCTGCAGCACCCCTGTGAGCCGCCGCCTCCCCTCCTCACTCCCTCTCTCCCGCCGTTGACCCCCCTCACCGCGCATGTGCCTCGCTCGCGGCCGCGGTCACCGCCTCCGCGGCCCCCTCCCCGTGCGCACCCAGCGCCGCGCTCGCGCCCCCTGCCTCACCGTGTGGACGCGCCCGACATCGGCCTTGCGCCGTTCGCGCCCGCATCGCGCGGCCGTTAGCCGTCCATCGCGCATGTGCACCGCCCGCGCTCACCCCGTCTCGCTGTGCTGCCGCTCGCGGCCGTGCTCACCGCGCGCCCTCCACCACGGCCCTCCGCTCCCTTGTCGGAGCTCGCAATCGCTGCTGTTGTAGTGGTTGTGCTCCTCCAGCCCCTCGTCGCGCCGCTGCACTACTTCCCTGCTGCTCCGCCTGGTGGCGGCCCGCCGGAGCGCCGGCACTCGGTCCCGCCAGCCGCTCCACAGCGCCCTCCCGGGCAAAGCACCCGCACACCCGCAGCGCCCCTGCGCCTGTAACATGCTAGCACAGGCACCCGCTTTGGCCTTTGGCCCTATGACGAACGGGGCCCACGCCCTGAACAAAATAAAATAAAAATAATAAAAATAATAAAATTAATAATAAAATTAATTAATTAATTATCTAAATAATTAACTTAATTAATCCTGTTTAATTAGCTAATTAACTTAATTAACCTGTGTTAGTTAACCTAATAACCTAATTAGTCTTTTAATCTGTTAGGTTAGTAAAACGGTGTATGACAAGGGGCCCCACCCCCTGTTGACCAGTCAAAGTTTGACTGGTCAACTGGGACCCCTTGGACCCACATGGCAGCCCCTCTGGTACACTTATGTGTACCCAGAGCTGGGTGCACCTAGCAATTCACATTTATTTCGAATTAAAATAATCTGATAATTTTAGAAAATGAATTAAAACTTTAAAAATTAATATAAAATAAACCGTAGCTCGGATGAAAAAACTTTGTACATGAAAGTTGCTCAGAACGACGAGATGAACCCGGATACGCAACCCGTTCGTCCGCCACGCCTCCCTGGCATACTGAACACGCAACTTTCTCCCTCCGGTTCATCTGTCCAAAAACGCGAAACACCGGGAATACTTTCCCGGATGTTTTCCCCCTTCACCGGCACCACCTCGTACAGCGTTAGGGCACACCTAGCATCACGCTTTGTCATGTCATGCATCGTCATGCATTTGTTTGCATTATATTTATTGTTTCTTCCCCCTCTTCTCTCGCTAGACATCGAGACCGACGACGCTGCTACCCAGTACGACTACGGTGTTGACGACCCCTCCCTCTTGCCAGAACAACCAGGCAAGCCCCCCCTTGATCACCAGATATCGCCTACTCTCCTCTATACTGCTTGCATTAGAGTAGTGTAGCATGTTACTGCTTTCCCTTAATCCTATCCTGATGCATAGCCTGTCATTGTTGTTACAACTGTTGTTACCTTTACCTGCAATCCTAATGCTTAGTATAGGATGCTAGTTTATCATCAGTGGCCCTTCATTCTTGTCCGTCTGCCATGCTATACTATCGGGCCGTGATCACTCGGGAGGTGATCACGGGTATATACTATATACTTTATATATGATACTTGAGGTGACTAAAGACGGGTCGGCTCGTAGGAGTACCCGCGAGTGATCCACGGATTGGGTCTGAAAGGACGTTTGTCCCGACGGCCCTCTGAGTGGATCTTGGTGGCGAAGCGACAGGGCAGGTTGAGACCACCTAGGAGAGAGGTGGGCCTGGCCCTGGTCGGCGTTCGCGGTTATTTCAAAATAACACGTTTAACAATATCTTGGTATTTGATCTGAGTCTGGCTACTGGCCTATACGCACTAACCATCTACGAGGGGACAGTTATGGGCACTCGACGTCGTGGTATCAGCCAAAGCCTTCGTGACATCAGCAACTGAGCAGCGCGCGCCGGATTGGACTGGAACGCCTGCTAGGCTAGGTCTGCTTCCGGCCGCCCATGCAACGTGCAGGTGTGCTAAGGGCGATGGGCCCAGACCCCTGGGCACTTAGGTTTAGACCGACGTGCTGACCTCTCTGTTGGTCTAGGTGGGGCTGCGACGTGTTGATCTTCCGAGGCCGGGCATGACCCAGGAAAGTGTGTCCAGCCAAATGGGATCGAGCGTGTTGGGTTATGTGGTGCACCCCTGCAGGGAAGTTAAACTATTCGAATAGCCGTGATCTTCGGTAACATGACGACTTGGAGTTGTACCTTGACCTTATGACAACTAGAACCGGATACTTAATAAAACACACCCTTCCAAGTGCCAGATACAACCGGTGGTCGCTCTCTCACAGGGCGACGAGGGGAGGATCATCGGTTAGGATTATGCTATGCGATGCTACTTGGTGAACTTACCACCTACTCTCTTCTCTTGCTGCAAGATGGAGGTTATCAGAAGCGTAGTCTTTGAAAGGACTAGCTATCCCCCTCTTATTCCGGCATTCTGCAGTTCAGTCCACATATGATACCCTTATTCCATTTGATACCAATGCATACATATGTAGTGTAGCTCCTTGCTTGCGAGTACTTTGGATGAGTACTCACGGTTGCTTTTCTTCCCCTTTTCCCCTTTCCTATATCCGATTGCTGCAACCAGACGATGGAGCCCAGGAGCCAGATGCCACTGTCGATGACGACTACTACTACTCGGGAGGTGCCTATTACTACGTGCAGCCCGCTGACGGCGACCAGGAGTAGTTTAGGAGGATCCCAGGCAGGAGGCCTGCGCCTCTTTCGATCTGTATCCCAGTTTGTGCTAGCCTTCTTAACGCAAACTTGTTTAACTTATGTCTGTACTCAGATATTGTTGCTTCCGCTGACTCGTCTATGATCGAGCTCTTGTATGCGAGCCCTCGAGGCCCTTGGCTTGTAATATGATATCTTCCCGTGATATCTTCCCGTGAGTCCCTGATCTTGATCGTACACGTTTGCGTGTATGATTAGTGTACGATTGAATTGGGGGCGTCACAAATAGCATGTCGGGAGTGGAGTTGCAACTGAGACAAAAATGCTTTCCTCCATCCCAATGTTGAGTGTTGAGGGTTGATGTGGCTTGAAACTGCGTCGGTATTTCCCCAAAGAGGAAGGGATGATGCAATACAGCCACGGTAGGTATTTCCCTGAGATATGAAACCAAGTTATCAATCCAGTAGGAGAACCAAGCAACACTATGTAAACGGTACCTGCACACAAAGAACAAATCCTCGCAACCCAATTTGTAAGAGGGATTGTCAATCCCTCCTCGGTAAAAAGATAGATTAATTTGTATGAGTTTGGATAAATAGATCTGAATAAAACACAAAACAAAATAAGTAAAGAAAAAGTGCAGCAAGGTATTTTTGGTTTTTTGGAATAATAGATCTGAAAACAAATACGACAAAAAATAGTCCAAAAAGCAAATATGATAAAAGATAGACCCGATGGCTGTAGATTTCACTAGTGGCTTCTCTGGAGAAAATAACACACGGTGGGTAAACAAATTACTGTTGGGCAATTTATAGAAGAAAAAGTAATTATGATAATCAATATATAGGCATCACATCCAAAATTAATAGACCGAAACGATTTTGCATCTACTACTATTACTCCACAGATCGACCGCCATCCAGCATGCATCTAGTGTATTCAGTTCATGGAGAAACATAGTAATGCAATAAGAACGATGACATGATGTAGACAAGATCTATTCATGTAGGAATATATCCCATCTTGTTATCCTTAATAGCAACGATACATACGTGCCTCGCTAGCCCTTCTGTCACTAGGTGAGGACACCGTAAGATCGAACCCATCACAAAGCACCTGTTCTCATTGCAAGAAAAATCGATCTAGTTGGCCTAACTAAACCAAAGATTCAAAAAGGAAATACGAGGCTATAAATAATCATGCATATAAGAGATCAAAGAAGACTCAAATAATATTAACTCGAACTTCATCGGATCCCAACAAACACACTGCAGAAAGTCATTACATCAAGTAGATCTCCAAGAGACCATTGTATTGAGAATCTAAAAGAGAGAAGAAGCCATCTAGCTACTGCCTACGAGCCCGTAGGTGTATGTTGAAGTACTCACGCATCATCAGAGAGGCACCAATGAGGATGATGAACCCCTCCGTGATCGTGTTAGATTGGATCTCGTGGTTCTGGAACTTGCTACGGCTGAAATTTTGTTTCGTCGACTCTCCTAGGGTTTCTAGAATATTTGGGTATTTATAGAGCTGAGAGGCAGTGGAGGAGACCCATGTGGGCCCCATAACCCATCTGGACACGCCAGGGGCCTCTGGCGCGCCCTGGTGTGTTGTGGGCCCCACGGGCCTCCCCCCTAGGTACTTCCTTGGCTCCCAAGTTGTCTTTTGGTCCAAAAGAATCTCCAAAAAGTTTCGCTGCGTTTGGACTCCGTTTGGTACTGATATTCTGAGAAGTAAAAAACAAGCAAAAACAGCAACTGGCACTGGGCACTATGTCAATAGGTTAGTCCCAAAAATGATATAAAGTTGCTATAAAATGATTGTAAAACATCCAAGAATGATAATATAATAACATGGAACAATAAAAAATTATAGATACGTTGGAGACGTATCAACATCCCCAAGCTTAATTCCTGCTCCTCCTCGAGTAGGTAAATGATAAAAATAGAATTTTTGATGTGGAATGTCGTCTAGCATGTTCATCACATATTCTTTTCTTTTGTAGCATGTACATTTGGACTTTTAGATGATTCAAAGCAATAGTCTAGTTTTGACATGAAGACTTCAATGCTCAAGCATATCAACAAGCAACCATGACTTTCAAAATATCAACACAAAAGAAAGTTATCCCTAGCCCATCATGCTCAATCATTGATCCATTCATGAAACACACTCGAATATTTGCTACATCCTATGCTCAACTACGATCATACTGCTCCCTAATTGGTGCTTTATAAGAGAAGATGGAGACTCGAAATAAAAATAAAAATTACATAAAAGTAAATAGAGAGGCACTTCACAGAGGGAAGCAGAGATTTGTAGAGGTGCCAGAGCTCAAAGCAAAAAATAAGAGATAAAAATATTGAGAGGCATGCTTTTCCCGTCAACAAAAAAGACTGAGTAATTCCCAACACTTTCCATGCTAGATATATCATAAGCGGTTCCCAAACATAAAATAAAGTGTGTTCCTTTTTCCACCATACTTTCACACTCCACGGCTAGCCATATCCACGGGTACTGTCCATACCAACACTTTCCAAGGAAATTATTATTTGACAACATAAAGTAAGTTTCTTTTTCATTTCAGGAATTTGCATCCCTATTACCACCACTCTCGTGCAATAATAAGTGAATAAACACCTATCTTGAGAATAACACATCTAGCATGGAAAATATTGGCCACCCCCTGCCACTTCATGAGCGGTACATGCACACAAAAAGGAAATTCATTTTGATAATTAGATTCGGCACATACAAATTTACTTAGAACGACACAGAAATACCCCATATAGGTAGGTATGGTGGACTCATATGGCAAAACTGGGTTTAAGAATTTTGGATGCACAACTAGCATTTCTACTTAGTACAAGTGGAGGCTAGCAAAAAGATTGAGAAGCAACCAACAAAGAAACGAAAAATTCTCATAAACGAGCAATAAGCATAACTAACACCGGATAATGCACCACAAGTAGGATGTAATTTCATTGCATTACTATTGACTTCTTGCTTGCATAGAGAATCACAAACATTAACACCAATATTCTTACTAAAGCATAATTACTCACCAACATGACTCACATATTACTATCATCACATCTCAAAACTATTACAAAGAATCAAGTTTATTTTGTCCTATGATCTTCATGAAAGTTTTTATTATATCCCTCTTGAATATCTATCACTTTGGGACTAATGTCATATGTTGCAATTGCTTTTGACAAGCTCAAACAAATTTAAGTGATGAACATGAGGATAAAGATTTTCATCTCTCAAAATAATATAAGTGAAGCATGAGATAAATTCTTCAAAAATTTTACTAACTCTGAAATAAATCTAAGTGAAGCATGAGAGTGTTTCTTCAAAAATACTAAAGCACACCGTGCTCAAAAAGATATAAGTGAAGCACTAGAGCAATTCCATGGCTCAAAAAATTTAAGTGAAGCACATAGAGCAAATCTAACAAATCATAGCATAATTTTGCCTCTCTCAAATAGGTGTGTCCAGCAAGGATACTTGTGACAAACTAAAAAGCGAAACAAGCAAAGACTCATATAATACAAGATGCTCAAAGCAAAACTCATGATATGTGACGAATAAAAATATAGCTCCAAGTAAAATTACCGATGGTCGTTAGAAGAAAGAGGGGATGCCTTTTGGGCCATCCTCAAGCTTAGTTCCTTGGTTCTCCTTGAATACTAACTTGGGGTGCCATGGGCATCCCCAAGCTTAGGCTCTTTTCACTCCTTATTCCTTCATCCATGGCAATCTCACCCAAAACTTGAAAATACCAATCATACAAAACTTAACAAAACCTTCGTGAGATCCGTTAGTATAATAAAGAAAATCAGTACTCTAAGTATTGCTGCAAACCCATTCATATTTTATTATTGCATTATACCTACTGTATTATAACTTCTCCATGTCTTAGAGCATCTTTAGCAGACCCTGCATCTTGCCGTGACCCGCAAAATAACCGTCAAAATATGGGTCAGCGCGGAAATCCTGCCCGACCAGACACCGCAAACGCGTCCGACCTATAAATTTTTTTGCGGGGCGTGGCAAAAAATCTCCCTGACCTCTAGATTCACGGGGTGGGAGGCTGACTCGAGCTCGTCCCCTATCCACAGCGAGATTCGGCGCGAGGGAAATTTCCGCGCGGCCGTCTCCCCCACCCTCCGCCACCATTGCCCCCGCCATCGCCTGCTCCGGTGAATCTTCCCCCGCAGTCCTTCGCCGCCATGGATGACTCCCCATCGTCCCCCGTCACCGTCGAGGTCACTCATGATCAATCCCCTCTGGTGGATCTCGTCGTCGGTCATGTTGGCCCCGCTGTCACCCAAGGCAACATGGTCGTGCAGGGTGGGAATCCGACTGCCCCCACCGGGAAGGCATGTGCTCCGGGCGTTAACGCTGCTGCGCGATCCCGGCCGGCGGCGAAGAAGGTCGGCAAGGTCTTGGGCGTAAAGCGGAAGAACATTCCGGCTTCAAAGAATCCGGCTCCTTCATCCACCCCCTCTGCCCTTGCAAGAGGTTCCCCGGCGATGCCGCTCAACGGCGCTGCTTCCACTGCAAGCGAGGTGTTTGACCAAATGGCCGGAAGGTATGCCTCTTCGGCCCCTTCAACTTTCTTTGCTTTTCGCCATTTGCGGTAGCTCGTGACTTGTTATCGTTCACTATAGCGGTGGTTCGAACAATGCCACTATCGAGTTTGTGAACTGTTGGACACCAATGCCGTTGACATCGATCAATCCCCGTTCGCTGCATTCGATTACAATGAAACGGAGAGCGGCATGGATGATCACGATGGTGAAGAAGAAGTGGAGGAAATAGATGAGGGGGCGTATGAGCAATCGCAAACAAGAAAAATCCAGAGATCGAAGAACTACACGATCTTGGAAGATCAAATCTTGATCAAGGCCTGGAGTGCGGTGTCTCTTGATGCTTGCACGGATACTTCTGAAGCTGCCAAGAGGTATTGTCAAAGGATCGAAGATCAATACTTCTACATGATGTCAAAGTATCCCAATAGGACTCCACGCACCTTTCGGTCACTCCAAGGTCGTTGGGACGTGATCAAGCCGATTTGTAGCTGTTGGGATGCTTGCTTGAAACAAGTTCACAATGCCCCCCCCCCCCCGAGTGGAACCGTGGAATCCGACTATGTGATTTCACGTTCCAAGTGATGCAAATCATTTGTAGCATTTAAAGTGATTGCATAATTTGACATTGTTTTAATTGTGTAGGACAAAATTGCCCAATAAAGATACAAAGACATGGAAGCTTCGGAAGGCAAATTCTTTAAACTAGAGCATTGTTGGGACCCGCTCAAAGAGTGTGAAAAGTGGAAGTTGATTGACAAAGAATCCCCACGGAAGAGAGGTTCACTTACAAACATGGATGAAGATGAGGATGATGATGGCCCAAGAAACTTGAACAAGCCCGATGGTGACAAGAAGACTAAGGAGAAGATGAAGAGAGAGCACGAAGCGTCGAGCTTGAGGGACAAGATTGATGCCATGGTGCAATCAAATGAGTTGATGTTAGCGAAGACGTTGGAGATTAAGAAAGAGTTGGCTGAGAAGAAGTCACAGGAGAAGCAAGAAAAATGGCAATTGCTGAAGGACGAGGGGCTTTGCAAAGCGGCCATTGAGGAGATAAGAGCACGTGCCGCTGAAAACAAAGCCATGTACAAGTTGCTTGCCGAAGAGAACAAGATCATGACATTTAACCACAATGACATGGACGACCTCACCAAAGAATGGCATGATATGGCATGAAGAGAAATCTTGAAGAGGAGAATGGTTGCGTCAGCCAGTGCGTGTTACAATGCCGGAGATGTTTTCTCAACGGGGTTTGGAACAAATGTCGCCGATGCGTTCAGTGCACCAGCCGATGATTTCGGTGCGGGAGTTGGAACAAGCTCCGGAGGTGGACTCGGTGGTCCCGATGACCTCCATGGAATCGATGGCGGGGAGTGAAGATCAACCACCATGATGCCGGACGTGGTTGTCACTTTTGCAAGACCCTCTTTTGCGTTTGTCCTACAAAACTAAGCTTTTATTTGCGTGTGAACTGTGTTCTATTGTTTGAATTTGAACTCATTTTTTTGAATCGATGTGAAATTCGATAATTGGGCGTCTTCGGTTTGTAGGTCGACGCGGCGGTGCCCAAGCAAACCCCGCGTAGCCGACCCGTAAAAGAGCATATTCACCGAATATCCTTTTTATGGTCCATTTTCGCGGGGTCTGAGTCTGACATCGCCCGCGCCGGCCTGTGATGTCTACTACACAACCTTCTTCTTGTAGACGTTGTTGGGCCTCCAAGTGCAGAGGTTTGTAGGACAGTAGCAAATTTCCCTCAAGTGGATGACCTAAGGTTTATCAATCCATGGGAGGCGTTGGATGAAGATGGTCTCTCTCAAACAACCCTGCAACCAAATAACAAAGAGTCTCTTGTGTCCCCAACACACCCAATACAATGGTAAATTGTATAGGTGCACTAGTTCGGCGAAGAGATGGTGATACAAGTGCAATATGGATGGCAGATGTAGGTTTTTGTAATCTGAAAATATAAAAACAGCAAGGTAGCAAGTGGTAAAAGTGAGCAAAAACGGTATTGCAATGCTAGGAAACAAGGCCTAGGGTTCATACTTTCACTAGTGCAAGTTCTCTAAACAATAGTAACATAATTGGATCATATAACTATCCCTCAACATGCAACAAAGAGTCACTCCAAAGTCACTAATAGCGGAGAACAAACGAAGAGATTATTATAGGGTACGAAACCGCCTCAAAGTTATCCTTTCTGATCGATCTATTCAAGAGTCCGTAGTAAAATTGTTGGGTTTCGTAGTAATTTCAAAACTTTTCCTACGCACACGCAAGATCATGTGATGCATAGCAACGAGAGGGGAGAGTGTTGTCTACGTACCCACGCAGACCGACTGCGGAAGCGTTGACGCAACGTAGAGGAAGTAGTCGTACGTCTTCACGATCCAACCGATCAAGTACCGAAACTACGGCACCTCCGAGTTCGAGCACACGTTCAGCTCGATGACGATCCCCGGACTCCGATCCAGCAAAGTGTCGGGGGAAGAGTTCCGTCAGCACGACGGCGTTGTGACGATCTTGATGCACTACAGCAGCAGGGCTTCGCCTAAACTCCGCTACAGTATTATCAAGGAATATGGTGGCTGGGGCACCGCACACGGCTAAGGAATAGATCACGTGGATCAACCTGTGTGTTCTAGGGTGCCTCTACCTCAGTATATAAAGGACCAAAGGGGGG